>NW_022988074.1:0-5000 GCF_902827165.1 Trematomus bernacchii | reverse complement strand
GTGTGTGTGTGTGTGGTGTGTGTGTGTGTGTGTGTGTGTGTGTGTGTGTGTGTGTGTGTGTGTGTGTGTGTGTGTGGAGATATTTGTGTTTGAACTCATGTTGCCAGACGTTTTGTTTTCTCAATAAAAGTGTCTGACTGAATATTTAACATTTATTTTTTGCTGTTTCATTTCACACAGATACACATTGTTATTTATGAATCACAATACTTAAAGAAAAAAGTTGAAATGATTAAATTAAAGTTTATTTAAACAGGTTGGTGTTTTACCATTGAAACTTTAATGTTTAGAAATAAAGATCCCCCCCGCCTGAATCGGCTCCATTGGAATAGTTTTTTTATTTCCAGAACATAGTGACATCACTTTGGATCACTCGCGCTCCTATTGGCTAGCGCTCCTATTGGCTAGCGCTCCAACACATTGTACGTGATATACTGTATGTATATATATATTAAAAACAACATATTTTATTTTTATTTAACCAGATAAAAAGCATTGAGATAAAATCTCATTTACAATGCTGACCCGGCCAAGACTAAAAGGTATTTCAGTCACTCTGTCAGAAGACATGAGTAAACCTGTTTTATAATATAATAAAGTATTTAACTGACAGGTATCACATCTTCATTACTGACATTCACTAGATGGTCTTTCATATGAAGTTTCTGTCTCTCTGTAAATATGCTAATGAGGCATTATGGGATGCTAATGAGGCATTATGGGATGCTAACTGTTGGGAGATTCAAAGAGTCAAGTCTCTATCATCATGTAGCAGCTACAGCTCCTCCAACAGAGCAACGTGAATATATATAGGACATAAAACACATAAAATAGATCAAATAGATGAGATGAGTTCAGGAGAAGTCTGCCGACTCAAACAGACAGAAGTCCTGTTATTGAGATAAACATCGTGCAGAATAACGAGCGTTTTCCTATCGTTTCTCATCGATGTGACGAAACTGCTTCTGTTTTCTGTTTCTGCCGGTCGCCATGACGACCAGCGGCTGTTCAAACAGACAGGAAGTTGTTTCAGACTGTGAGAACAAGCCGTGTGTGTGTGTGTGTGTGTGTGTGTGTGTGTGTGTGTGTGTGTGTGTGTCTGAGTCTGTGTGTGTGTGTGTGTGTGTGTGTGTGTGTGTGTGATGGACAGGTGAATAATGGATAGAGGTCATTAAATCCTCGTCCTTCAGCTCCGGTTGACCCTGTCCTCCTCCGTCTCTCAGAGAAACCCTGAGGCATGCTGGGAAACGGACGCAGCTACCTGAGTTTCCTCGAATATCCAAAGTAAACACAACCCCCTCTCCTCTCGAGAGTTTAAAACGTTTACATCCAACGCTCAGAAATCTGGGCCTAACGTCTGAACATGAAATACTTCTGTCTTTATGCTAAGCTAGCTGTTTTCTGTCTTTACACTGAGGACCAGCTTCTCTCACTGCAGTGGACGTAGACCCAGAGGGAGCAGCCCTGAAATAATGAAAAATGAAAGTTTTTACACATTGTACAGAATATAACTAATATATTTAATTGCATAAAACTACAACAATGTGGATATAGCTGGTTGCTAAAAGTAACCTAAGATGTTACTTTTTTCAGTCTGTATGCTAAGCTAAACTATAGCTGTTTCCAGTCTGTATGCTAAGCTAAACTATATCTGTTTCCAGTCTGTATGCTAAGCTAAACTATAGCTGTTTCCAGTCTGTATGCTAAGCTAAACTATATCTGTTTCCAGTCTGTATGCTAAGCTAAACTATAGCTGTTTCCAGTCTGTATGCTAAGCTAAACTATATCTGTTTCCAGTCTGTATGCTAAGCTAAACTATAGCTGTTTCCAGTCTGTATGCTAAGCTAAACTATATCTGTTTCCAGTCTGTATGCTAAGCTAAACTATAGCTGTTTCCAGTCTGTATGCTAAGCTAAACTATATCTGTTTCCAGTCTGTATGCTAAGCTAAACTATAGCTGTTTCCAGTCTGTATGCTAAGCTAAACTATATCTGTTTCCAGTCTGTATGCTAAGCTAAACTATAGCTGTTTCCAGTCTGTATGCTAAGCTAAACTATAGCTGTTTCCAGTCTGTATGCTAAGCTAAACTATATCTGTTTCCAGTCTGTATGCTAAGCTAAACTATAGCTGTTTCCAGTCTGTATGCTAAGCTAAACTATATCTGTTTCCAGTCTGTATGCTAAGCTAAACTATAGCTGTTTCCAGTCTGTATGCTAAGCTAAACTATATCTGTTTCCAGTCTGTATGCTAAGCTAAACTATAGCTGTTTCCAGTCTGTATGCTAAGCTAAACTATATCTGTTTCCAGTCTGTATGCTAAGCTAAACTATAGCTGTTTCCAGGTCTGTATGCTAAGCTAAACTATATCTGTTTCCAGTCTGTATGCTAAGCTAAACTATAGCTGTTTCCAGTCTGTATGCTAAGCTAAACTATAGCTGTTTCCAGTCTGTATGCTAAGCTAAACTATATCTGTTTCCAGTCTGTATGCTAAGCTAAACTATAGCTGTTTCCAGTCTGTATGCTAAGCTAAACTATATCTGTTTCCAGTCTGTATGCTAAGCTAAACTATAGCTGTTTCCAGTCTGTATGCTAAGCTAAACTATATCTGTTTCCAGTCTGTATGCTAAGCTAAACTATAGCTGTTTCCAGTCTGTATGCTAAGCTAAACTATATCTGTTTCCAGTCTGTATGCTAAGCTAAACTATAGCTGTTTCCAGTCTGTATGCTAAGCTAAACTATATCTGTTTCCAGTCTGTATGCTAAGCTAAACTATAGCTGTTTCCAGTCTGTATGCTAAGCTAAACTATATCTGTTTCCAGTCTGTATGCTAAGCTAAACTATAGCTGTTTCCAGTCTGTATGCTAAGCTAAACTATATCTGTTTCCAGTCTGTATGCTAAGCTAAACTATAGCTGTTTCCAGTCTGTATGCTAAGCTAAACTATATCTGTTTCCAGTCTGTATGCTAAGCTAAACTATAGCTGTTTCCAGTCTGTATGCTAAGCTAAACTATATCTGTTTCCAGTCTGTATGCTAAGCTAAACTATAGCTGTTTCCAGTCTGTATGCTAAGCTAAACTATATCTGTTTCCAGTCTGTATGCTAAGCTAAACTATAGCTGTTTCCAGTCTGTATGCTAAGCTAAACTATATCTGTTTCCAGTCTGTATGCTAAGCTAAACTATAGCTGTTTCCAGTCTGTATGCTAAGCTAAACTATATCTGTTTCCAGTCTGTATGCTAAGCTAAACTATAGCTGTTTCCAGTCTGTATGCTAAGCTAAACTATAGCTGTTTCCAGTCTGTATGCTAAGATAAACTATAGCTGTTTCCAGTCTGTATGCTAAGCTAAACTATAGCTGTTTCCAGTCTGTATGCTAAGCTAAACTATAGCTGTTTCCAGTCTGTATGCTAAGATAAACTATATCTGTTTCCAGTCTGTATGCTAAGCTAAACTATAGCTGTTTCCAGTCTGTATGCTAAGCTAAACTATATCTGTTTCCAGTCTGTATGCTAAGCTAAACTATATCTGTTTCCAGAGCTGAATCAGGAAGAACCAGATCTGCATCAGGCTGTAGCCCGGAACTGGCTCTGGAACCGGTTTGGTGGAAAAGGGGCATGTGAGGTTGACCAATCAACCTCACATGCGTTAATGTGACGCATGTGAGGTTGAAGGGTCTGATCTGGGTCTGAAGGGTCTGAAGGGTCTGATCTGGGTCTGAAGGGTCTGAAGGATCTGGGTCTGAAGGGTCTGAAGGGTCTGATCTGGGTCTGATCTGGGTTTGAAGGGTCTGAAGGATCTGGGTCTGAAGGGTCTGAAGGGTCTGAAGGGTCTGATCTGGGTTTGAAGGGTCTGAAGGATCTGGGTCTGAAGGGTCTGATCTGGGTCTGATCTGGGTCTGAAGGATCTGATCTGGGTCTGATCTGGGTCTGAAGGATCTGAAGGATCTGAAGGATCTGGGTCTGAAGGGTCTGAAGGGTCTGATCTGGGTCTGAAGGGTCTTCAGGGTCTGAAGGGTCTGATCTGGGTCTGAAGGGCCTGAAGGGTCTGAAGGGTCTGCAGGGTCTGAAGGGTCTGATCTGGGTCTGAAGGGTCTGCAGGGTCTGAAGGGTCTGATCTGGGTCTGAAGGGTCTGCAGGGTCTGATCTGGGTCTGAAGGGTCTGAAGGGTCTGATCTGGGTCTGAAGGGTCTGCAGGGTCTGCAGGGTCTGATCTGGGTCTGAAGGGTCTGCAGGGTCTGAAGGGTCTGATCTGGGTCTGAAGGGTCTGCAGGGTCTGCAGGGTCTGCAGGGTCTGAAGGGTCTGCAGGGTCTGCAGGGTCTGATCTGGGTCTGAAGGGTCTGCAGGGTCTGATCTGGGTCTGAAGGGTCTGCAGGGTCTGCAGCTCTGAGTGTTTGCACAGATGTCGGGTCACATCTGTCCTGCAGAATATCAGCTGGAGCCACAAACAGACAGAACATGGAGACAAAGAAGTGCAGAGACCTCTGTTTCAAAGGACAGAGATGTATTGCTCAGTGTTCACACACTTTCATTCACATTGACTTTCATTCACATTGACTTTCATTCACATTGACTTTCATTCACATTGACTTTCATTCACATTGACTCAACTATCTTGTGTTCTTAGTTTAACTGAATTCCCTTTGACTTTTTATGAAAATCCAGCTTTGAACTAATAACCCTATAAACTCAAAACAGATACTTGGAATACTTCAAACTCTCTAGAAAACATCACATTACTTTAATGACTTTAACTCAAGCATATAAAGATATTTACTTGATCTGAATACAAAAGAAAGAGTTTATAGAAGTCATTTCAGCTGGAGCTAAGGGGTTAAACTTCTGCTCTGTAAATGGACACCACACACACACACACACACACACACACACACACACACACCTGACTAACCCCTCCCCCGGACCTCTCTCTCTCTCCGGGAGTTGCACTCACTTTGATCCGGAGCCTCGGGCAGCGAGAGAGGATCCGGAGAGAGAGAGAGGAGAGA
>NW_022988073.1:17500-41251 GCF_902827165.1 Trematomus bernacchii | reverse complement strand
AACATACAAAAAATACACACAAATAAACAAATGAACAGTTATAAACAAACTGCTAATAACATGTTTTTTGTTGTTGTTTTTTTACAAGGAATACAGATTCATTTCATTCATATAATACTTTAATATGAAATAGAATATGATATACATACATACATAAGATGTGAGACCTGGTGTATCAGGTCAGTCCGGTTCCCTCAGACTGTGGCAGGCAGAGACAAACTGTCCTGCAACAATGCAGCTCTCTTTATATTCCCCCAGAAGTATTTTTAGATTTTCATATTCATTTTTAAATCATTGAGGATGCTTATGATTGAGTTTTGGGAAGAATTGTTTGCGTACAGGTTCAAAAGTTGGGCATTGTGTGAGGAAGTGCTGCTCTGTCTCCACAGCAGTTCCTCCACACTGTTGGCATGATTGCTCCTCTTTTGGCAGCCAGGTTTTCTTGTACCTGTTTCTATGGCCAGGCTGTGACTCTCTCTCTCTCTCTCTCTCTCTCTCTCTCTCTCTCTCTCTCTCTCTCTCTCTCTCTCTCTCTCTCTCTCTCTCTCTCTCTCTCTATTCAATAAGCTTTATTGGCATGAATGTCAGGTGAACAATATTGCCAAAGCGTCAAGGATAATACAATTCAATAAAATTGATACAAATACAATTCATTCATTAAACAATTTACAACAATATATTATTACAAAACCTCAAGTATGAAATGTAAAAAGAAAGAAAGAAAAGAGAGCCATGAAGTAGAGGAGTGATCAGAGTGAGCTGTGAGGAACAGCTGTTATGTGTTGTTGCTGTCTCTGAGGCTGTGACATGCGCTCACATATTTCGCTGCTTCTATGCTGCTGGCACTATTTTCTCCAAGTACATGTTGCATTTTATTCTGGTCAGACAGTGATTCAAAATCTTGGAGTTTACATGTTATCTTTGTAAAGAACTTTGTTCTAATGTCTTGGTATGTTTGACAGTGCAGCAGGAAGTGTCCCTTATGAAACAAAAATATATTGTAATATATTGGTAAATATAATACAATATATTGGATCATACATTTCCATATATGGGAAAGTAGTCCTTATATTTTTAAATATATTGCAATATATGCATGGACCATGTATGGCTATATATTGATACATATAAAACAAATATATTGCAATGAAAACAAAAACTGCACTATACATTTATATGTAATAGTTTTATTGAAACACTCATTTATCTTTCATGAGTTTACATAAAATTGAACAGATATTCATAAACAGTTATCTCACTTCGTTTTGTATAGTTACCCACTTTATATATGAACATATGTTTGATGGTAGCCTACATATAAAAAAAGTACAAATTGTCCATTGAATGATGGAAAATAATATACAGTTTATAAATATATATAGACACACACATATATGCACGCATATATATATGCATATATGCACGCATATATATTCATATATATATATATATATATAAATATATATATATGCATATATGCACGCATATATATCTATGCATATATTACGGCCGACCGGCTATTTGGAGTGGAACGCAGCCCATCCACGGCAGACAGCCCAAACAGTATTCGAATGCGCCACTTCCGGCTGATTTCGGGGAGCTCCCCCCCCTCTCAGCAATAGATTGATCTGATTGGCAGATTCAAATCTGCGTTGCTGCCTCTGTCTGTTGATTCTGTCGCTGAGTGTCAAAGAGAAAGCATTCATCAGGTGCTTCGAAACGGAAAATTAAAAAGAAACGAGAGGAAAATACAGCACCAGAGTCAGGTATGTGTGTGAGCATTTAAAACTATTTTAAATTGAAATAATTCTGCATGTACACTACAAGTAGTCTAGTTGCTTAATCCGTATGTCCCGTCTCTCGGCACTACACCAGCTACATTAGCTAACGTTAGTTAAATTAGCTATGTTAGTTCCCTCGTGTATGAGTGTATAACCGGTCCGCAGCTTTGTGAACATTCAATTTCGAAGATTTTTGATGTTACAGTCAACTGAAGTCGACCCAAAACAGCCAAAAATAGCGGACCTTTAGATCGCTAACATTTTAGCATAAGTCAATGGAGTTTAACATAGCGAAAACTAGCCCCACGGCTAACGGACATTTTCTGACTGGGTGACGATGATGAGCTAGTTAAGTAATGTAACCACAGTTAGTCTATGTCTTGTAAATTCCCCTTGTTCTCCTTGATCTGCATTATATCGTTCGTGTTTTAGTCAGGCACATTTAGGGACAGCTAAAGTAGTTCAGCTACGGGTCTTCGAGCTGGTTACACATGTGCGTTCAGGACATTATTGCGCATCGTCACATGCATAATTACCATCGCCACAGAGAGAATGCGTTCGTGAAGAATGTGAGCATATATGCAGATCTTTAGTGTTGGTAATGTTATAAGATTGTATGCATAGTGTCCTGCTCAGTCAGTGTGTTAATGAGTCTTGATGTCCCGTTTTTAGTTTCTATGTTGTTCAGGAATTGAGCTAATGCTAGCTAGTTAGCTAAGTTAAGCTATGATAGTGTGTGGATGAGATGCTAACTTAGCTTTTATTAGCCGTGTGTTTGCAACGTGTCTAATGTGTTTTAGCAACAATTAGTATTGCTGTTGCTTATTATTAATAACCATCGTCTGGTTAGTTATTGTAATTTGAACCTTATTTCTATTTCTGTGTATTTTGCAGAAAACCATTCATTCATTCTCTACTCTACGTTAGGCTATGTGTTGTGGACTAATGCATTCAAGTTAGTTCACATTTTAGTTGTTATTGCCCCTGCTGACAATTGTGTGGATAATATGTAGCCTACAGTCAATGGCATTTCACATTTTGCTCTCCAGTGTATGTTATTTTAATGTTGACCCATAATACTATATATCTATATATTTTACAGGAGCATTGTTGAAATTCATAGGTCGAACTAAGCCTGCAGAACCACAAGTCAAGAGGACAGAGGAGCCAGATAGCAGTGGTGACTGAGACAGAATAAATAAGGAGAGAGGGCCCATGCAGAGGCAGACATCAGTAGTGAGGAATCAGACCCAAAAGATACGAGGACAGAGGAGCCAGATCGCAGTGGTGAGGAACGCACTGTCATTTAATTTCACTGTCATTTTACTTTTCACATATCACTTTATTCACTATTCAGCTTAGTTATCCTTGCCATGAAGGAATGAATGATTGAATGGATGAATGTTCTATATTATTTTAATGACAGATTGAACCACAGCAATATTGTTTTAGAGATTGTATATGTTTAACTGCTATGCCTGTCATCTCTGCTCTGTGTCATTGTGTTGTCTCCTGGGTTCTGTAGTGCCCGGAGTCTGTCTTTTTATTTTTTTCCTCCAAACCCCATCCCCTCAGGACGCCTTTTGCCTCCTGTCAGGTCATCATTGTAATAAGAATTTGTTCTTAATTGATTTTCCTGGCTAAATAAAGGTTCTACTACTATTTATTCAGTTATTTTATTACTGGTACTGCTAATTGCATTATGCGTATTGTTGTATATTGTATATACGTATGTATTTACTACTACTACTTACAAAATCGAGGGTTGTAGCTTTGTGTCAGTACATATTTCAGGGTTTTTCTATGCCTTTGTTAATCTAAATTCTAATACTCATAGGCGACTACCACTCCTGCCGATGCCGAGGCCCAGTTCTCCCTTCCCACCACCCCAGGCTCATTGTGCTAGGTAAAACTCTCATTCAATAAAAGTAGTCTTTTAAAGGTGGGGTAGGTAATTTTGGAGAAACCAGCTCGAGTGCGCTAGAATTTGAAAATACACAGCCGGAAAAAATCTGCCACTTCCTTACAGAGCCCCTCCTCCAACACACACGAACGCGCACATGACCAATGAGGGCACGAGATAAGTTTGTGCACAGATGGAAGGCTGACAGGCAGGTAGGCCATCCAGTCATTTCAGCCGGGCCAGCTAAAATGATTGGATGTGCTTTTTACAGTACCACGGCTTCCACAGATGATATTTTTTTTATGGATTTTTTGTCAAAGCACTTCAGATATTCATTGCTATCGGGATGTTAAGAGCATTCCATGGAATATAACAAAAAGTGTATCTCGAGCCGGTTTCTCAAACTTACCTACCCCACCTTTAAAGATGAATGCAATTACATTTAAAAAAGTTTTAAACAGAACTGTTACAGATGCAGATGCTTGGTCCAAATTCCATAAAATATACCAACCAGTAGCGCCACACTCAGACGAAAATGTACAAAGCCTATTCTTCCACTATTTGTATTCCCACATTATTCACCAAGCCAGCCCCATGCTTTAATATAGATATTATGGATATTGTTATAATTCATGCTGTCTTTTGTGAACTTCTAATTATTTGTAATTGTTCTGTTCCACAGATGCTGTAGTAAACCACCATCCAGGGACCAAGACATCAGATATAAGAACATCCATTAACACAAGAATTTGTGAGTAAAGGCACGAAAAAAACAAGATTGACGATCAAATAGGGTACAAGACTGTTTTTTTTGGCCCTGTATGAAATAACAATGCATCATTTATTAACTATACCTATACAAAATGTAATACATTTTCCCTTCATTATGTAATACACCTCCTTTTGTAATAATTTGCCCCATTATGTAGTAAACAAGTTCAATGCAAATATGTAATACATGTCGCCACATTTTGAAATATATTATTACATATTGCTGTGGTTATTACAAAATGAGTTGCAAACAATAACATTACAACTGTTTATTTATTTATTCAACCATGAATCATCCTTACTCATAATTTAAAAATACTTCAGTAGAATATCTTTCATTGGCCAAAACTAGATCAAGTGTTACCATATTCATTAGCCAACATGTATATCAACATCAATTTTGGGATATATTTATGGTTACATAATGAATATTACAGTTTTTTTAAAAGGGCAACTCACGCATTTTGTAATAACCATTGCAAAATGTAATAATTTATTACAAAATGCAGGGACATTTATTTTATATTGCGTTCAGGATGTTACAGAATGCAGCAGATTATTACAAAATGTGGGTTTTATTACATAATTACATTAAAATGTTCTTGAGTCATTACATAATGTGTTGTTTATAGGCCTTTTCTTTTATTCGTTCCTTGTCCTTCTTTTAATGAGTATTTTGATAACTGTTACACATTGATAGAAACAAACAAATTAAGCTTCTCATTATTCAGACTCAGCTCTTAGCGCTTAAGCTTCTTTTAAATGTTGATAAAACCAAGGTAATGCTCTTTTCAAAAACTAAAAAAGACACCAGAGCCTGTTTTAGATATTGTAATTACACAAGGAATAAAACTTGAAGTGGTTACCTGTTACAAATACCTTGGTATCTGGCTTGATGATTGTCTCACTTTTAAACTTCATGTCAATAACCTGCTTAAAAAACTGAGGGTTAGGCTAGGTTTCTTTTCCAGGAACAAGTCCTGTTTCTCACTTGAGGCCAGAAAAAGGCTAGTCACTGTGACCTTTTTACCTGTACTGGACTATGGTGATCTGATCTATATGAATGCACCTGCCAATTGCCTGGTCAAGTTAGATGCCGCCTATCACAGTGCACTGAGATTTGTGACAAACTGTAAAGTATTAACCCATCACTGTACCCTGTATGCAAGGGCAGGTTTGCCTTCACTAACTGTATGGAGGCTCAGTCACTTTTTATATACAAAGCCATGTTAGGGAAACTTCCTTCCTACATCTGCTCCCTGATCTCACGGCGAATTGTAAGTGGCTACTGCCTGAGATCGAATGTTGTGATTTTATTAAATGTGCCAACTGCTAGGACTGTCTTAGGGAAGATAGCATTTAGATGCGCAGCTCCGCTAACTTGGAACAGTCTGAGCAATTTGGTTCCACTAAATGTTTTTAAAGCAAGGATAGATGCTATCCAATCGGAAACTGTTGGAACCTGTAAATGTTACTAGCTATATAAACTGTAGTCACTGTAAATATGCTGTATGATGTCTTTTTTTGTTTTTCTGTTATGTTTATATGTATTCATGTGGAACCTACTTGCAGCAGGTCACCCTTGAAAAAGAGATCAATGATCTCAATGAGATTCACCTGCATAAATAAAGGTTTGAAATTAAATGAAAGATTTTTTTTTATCAGAACATGCATTTCTCCTCATTGTGAACATATATTGCACTCATGTTCAGAATATATGGTACGTACATAGTCTTTTATAAATCTGAATATATATAGCGCATACATGTCCCCATATAATTGTGAATATATATTACATACATCTCCCCATATAAATCTGAATATAGAGTACATACATGTCCCCATATAATTGTGAATATATAGCGCATACATGTCCCCATATAATTGTGAATATATATATAGTACATGTCCCCATATAATTGTGAATATATTCTACATACATGTCCCCATATAAATCTGAATATATAGCGCATACATGTCCCCATATATTTGTGAATATATATAGTACATGTCCCCATATAAATGTTAATATATAGTAAATGTATGTTCACATATATACACAACCAATATATTATATATATTTACATATATTACTCAATATATGGAAAGCGGCAATTACTGATGTATTATCACATATATTACAATATATTATCACAATATATTATTCAATATATATATATTGTAATATATTAACACAATATATTATTCTATATATCTTCAATATATTTTGTAGATATGAATAAATATGTTTTTCATGTTGATTATTAATCAGTATCACTTGGTGTAGCCAACAGCAAGATTTCCTTTATTAAATCTTTTCAATTAACCAGTAAATCAGAAAACAAAATAATGCAATATATTGACAGTTAATATATGGGGAAATATATTTTCTTTGCGTAAGGGGTTGCTCTGTCTCCACCTGTCTCTGTGGACAGAGCTGACACAGCCTCTCTTCTCTAGGCAGCCAGGTCTGCCTGTGTCGGCCAGTCTCTACGGCCAGGCTGTGGTCACTGAGTCTGTACATTGTTAATGTCTTCCTCAGTTTGGGATCAGTCACGGCGGTCAGATAGTTTGCCACCGTGTACTGTCTGTTTAGAGCCAAATAGCATTGAAGTTTGTTTTGGGTTTTCGTGGTACATGTCCAATAGTTGATGTAATTTTCTTTTGCTTTAGCTATGATTTGGTTGGGCCAGATTGTGTGAGGGCTGTCCTGAGGCCTTGTCCTGTTAGAGGAGGTGAGCCTCAGGACCAGCTGGTTGAGGGGACTCCTCTCTTTGTTCTCCTCTTGGCAATGAAGGGCTTTGTAATGGTAGGAGTTGGGATCACTGGTTTTTAGGTGGTTGTAGAATTTGACTGCTCTTTTTTGTATCCTAATTAAAAGGGGGACTTGGCCTAGCTCAGCTCGGCATCCATTGTTGGGGGTGTTCCTGTGGACTCTCAGGATGCTCTTGCATATCTCCGCATGTAGGGTTTCTATTGGGTGTTTGTCCCATTTATCAAAGTCTTGATTTCCAAGAGGACCCCACACTTCGCTACCATACAGTATGATTGGTTCTATTATTGAATTGAATATTTTGAGCCAGATTCTAACAGGTATATCTATATTTGAAGACTTTTTGATAGCATAGAAAGCCTTTCTTCCTTTGTCTCTGAGATCATTAATGGCCAGATTGAAATTTCCTGTTGAAGTAATTTTGAGTCCCAAATATGTGTAGCTGTGTGTGTGTTCTATGTCAGTGGAGCCCAGTAAGAAGCGGTGTGGGTTCCCCTGACCCCTGGGTCGTTTCTGGAAGACCATAATCCTGGTCTTTTCCAGATTAACTGTCAGGGCCCAGGTCTGACAGAAGCTTTGCAGATGAACTGTCAGGGCCCAGGTCTGACAGAAGCTTTGCAGATGATCCATTTGCTGTTGTAATGCCTCCTTAGATGGAGCTAGCAATATTAGATCATCTGCAAACAGGAGGCATTTAATTTGTGTGTCAGAGAGGGTGAGTCCAGGGATATCAGATTGTTCTAATGATTTAGCCAATTGATCAATATAAATGTTAAATAGGGTGGGGCTGAGACTGCAGCCCTGTTTCACCCCTCTACTTTGGGGGAAGAAATCTGTTTCCATATTGCCAATTTTCACAGCACATTTATTATTTGTATACATTGTTATGATATCATATGTTTTCCCCCCTACACCGTTTTCAATCAACTTCAGGAACAGACCGTTATGCCAAATTGAGTCGAATGCTTTATTGAAATCTACAAAACAAGAGAAAATATTCTTATTTTGGTGGACATGTTTATGAATGAGGGTGTGGAGGGTATATATATGGTCTGTAGTCCGATGTTGTGGTGTAAATCCAATCTGACTCTTGCTCAGGACATTATGTTCACTGAGGAAGTCTTGCAGTCGGCTGTTTAGGATGCTGCAGAATAACTTCCCCAGGTTGCTGCTGACACATATGCCTCGGTAATTGTTTGGGTCAAATTTATTTCCATTTTTAAATATTGGTGTGATGATTCCTTTGCTCCAGATGTCAGGGAAATGTCCAATGCTCAGAACCAGGTTGAATAGTTTCAACATGGCAGTGTTGAACTTATGGCTGCTAAATTTCAGCATTTCATTTAAAATGCCATCAGGACCGCTGGCCTTCCTTGGTTGAAGGGCCTGGGTTTTAGCCAGGAGCTCTTCCTCAGTAATGTTATAGTCTAAAGGGTTCTGGTTGTCTTTAACGACTGATTCTAGAATGTGTAGTTTGTTGAGGAGATCATTTTGGGCCGAATTCAGTGTAACGCTACTATACAGGTTTTCAAAGTGTGTTTTCCAAATGTCCCCATTTTGAATAGCCAGTTCTTCCTTGCGTGGTTTGCTGAAAGAGTGCCATCTCTTCCAGAAATGATTTGAGTCAATGGACTCTTCAATGATTTCAAGTTGGTGCTGCGCATGTTGCTCCCTTTTAGTTCTGAGTGTTCTTCTGTATAGTTTCAGTGTTTCCCAATATTGGAGGCGATGCTCAGGATTGTCAGGTTGTCTGTGTTTTTGATTTGATAAACTTCTGAGGGTTTTTCTCAGATGTCTGCAGTCTGTATCAAACCACTTTTCATTGGCTGACTTTTTTGATTTATGATATTGTGGTTTTTTCAGATTGGATAAATCTGCCACATTGTCAAAGATGCTGTTAATGTCCCATACAGCCTGATTCAGGCCATCATTACTGTGGGGATATGGGGTGGATAGAAAATGGTCTAATTGGGATTGAATTGTTTGATGTCTGATTGCTTTCTGGTAGTCGTCCTTGCTATTGTTTGTCCATCTATAAGGTTGTTTTGTATAGTTCACTTTACTGGGTTCTGCTGCGTGAGGGTCTGTTACTGTCTTTTTAATGTAGAGTGTAATTTTACTATGATCAGATAAGGGTGTTAGGGGGCTGACTGTGAATGCCCTCAGACAGAAGGGGTCGAGGTCTGTGATGCTATAATCTACTGAGCTATTGCCAAGAAGAGAGCTGTGTGTGTAGTGACCAAAGGAGTCCCCTCGAAGCCGACCGTTAACAATGTACAGGCCCTGCGTTCGGCACAGCTGCAATAGTTGCTGCCCGCTTTTGTTGACAGTTTTGTCAAAGTTGTTCCTGTGGGGATGTGAAGGGAGGGGAATGCTGATTTGGCCAGGTATATGTTTGTCTCCCTGTGGGCTAATATAATCTGGTTCTATACCTGTCCTGGCATTAAGGTCCCCACAGATCAGTACACTTCCCTGGGCCTGGTACTGATTGATCTCATCTTCAAGAATGGAGAAACTATTTTCACTATAATAAGGTGATTCTGATGGGGGGATATATGCTGTACACATGAATATGTCTTTATCCATGGCGACCACCTCTCTTTTTATTTTGAGCCAAATAGAAAATTCGCCTTTTTTGATTAGTTCTATTGAGTGTACAAGTGTGTCCTTGTACCAAATCAGCATTCCTCCTGAATCCCTGCCCTGGGTTACTCCTTTGAGTTTGGTGGATGGGAACACTATCTCTCTATAGCCTAAGGGACAACCAGTGGAAATGTCTCCTCTACTCCAGGTCTCCTGTAAAACAATCACATCTGCATCTCCTAACTCTTTGGTGAAGTCTGGGGTCCTGCTCTTCAGGCCAAAAGCAGAGGACCTCAGACCCTGGACATTCCAACATGAAATAATAAATGATTTAGATTGCATTTAACTTAAAACAGAGAAAGATTCAGAGCATTCAACATTAAAATGAGATAAACTCCCACATCTCTGGTTGTCAATAAATAGGTTAATTTAAGAACACATTAGATATATGGGATTTCAGTATACGATAGATTTAACAATTTTACATAACAGTAAGATTTTACATGCTGTTTTTTTTTTTTTTTTGTCTACTGTATGCAAGCAAGAAAACAAACAATGACTACTGATTGTCTACTGTGGTACCTGACCTATCAGGTGGGAGCAGAGCAGGCTGAGCATCTGCTGGATGTCTCTCAGCTCGTCGTGTGGGGGGGGTGTGGGTGGGTTCAGGGACATGGGTGGTGGTGGTAAGGGTTGGGCCTGCTGTTCTCTTCACTGCCTGAGCATAACTCAGTGGGTCAGGGTGTAGCTCCCATCGCTGTGGTTGGGGTAGGACCCCTGGGGACAGGAGTGGTTCTGGCCTTGCTTGAGGGTAATCATAGCTCTCTCTCTCTCTCTCCTCTCTCTCTCTCTCTCTCTCTCTCTCTCTCTCTCTCTCTCTCTCTCTCTCTCTCTCTCTCTCTCTCTCTCTCTCTCTGTTTCTATGGCCAGGCTGTGAGCACTCAGTCTGTACTTTGTCAACAACTTCCTGTGTTGAACATCAGTCACTGTGGTCAGGTAGGCTGCCACAGTGTACTGTCTTTTTAGGGCCAGATAGCATTGCATTTTACTTTGTGTTTGGGATTTAGTGTTCCAATAAGTGAGGTAGTTTTTTGTGTGTTTTGTTATAATTTGGTTGACTCTAATAGATGTGGGCTCAGATTGGTCCTGATGACAGTTTGAACCGGTTTGTGAACAGAGTGTCAGGACCAGCTGAGAGAGGGGACTCTTTCCCTTGTTCATCTCTTGATGCTGCAGGGCTTTATGGTGGTAGGAGTGGGGGTCACTTTCTTTTAGATGTAGCCAATATTTAATTGATCGTTTCTGGATTTTTATTAATAATGGGAAGGTGCCAATTCCGCTCTGCAGGCGTTGTTAGTTGTTCTCCTGTGAACCTGGAGGATGCGTTTGCAAAACTCATTGTGAGCATTTTCTATTGGATGATTTTCCCATTTGTCAAATGTGTGGTTTGTTTGTGGGCCCCACACTTCGCTTCCATAGAGTAGGATGGGTTGTATTACTGATTGAAGTAATTTAAGCCAAATTAAAATGTGAATTTGAATGTGAATTTGTCTTTTTATTGCATAAAACGCCCTGCGTGCTTTCTCTCTCAGTTCCTTGACAGCTTGATTAAAGCTTCCAGTGGGACTTATTTTCAGGCCTAAATAATTATATTCTGAGCAATTTTCTATTGTCTGTGTCCCAATTGTGAAGTCAATATTGTTTGCCTGACATCTGGATCTTTTTTGAAATATCATTGTTTTTGTCTTTTTTATGTTAATTGCCATGGCCCAGGTCTGACAGTAACCTTCGAGTATATTTAAACTCTGTTGAAGTCCTTCTTTTGTCGGGCTTAACAGGATGAAATCATCTGCATACAGCAGGAATCTGATCTCTGTTTTGTGAAGTGTGAGCCCAGGTGCTGTGGACTGTTCTAAGATAGTGGCCAGTTCCTTAATGTAGATGTTGAACAGGGCCGGTGATAAACAGCATCCTTGTCTTACTCCCCGTTCTTGAGAAATGAAGGTTGTTCTTTTGTGTCCGATCTTGATGCTACACATGTTGTTTGTGTACATAGATTTTATTAGGTCAAATGTTTTACCCCCTATACCGCTTTGAAGTAGTTTGTTGAATAGACCAACATGCCAAATCAAGTCAAATGCTTTTTGGAAATCAATGAAACAGGCAAATATTTTGCTTTTATTTTGATTAACATATTTGTCAATTAGGGTGTGTAGGGTGTAAATGTGGTCTGATGTGCGGTGATTTGGTAAGAATCCAATTTGGCTTTTGCTCAGGACATTGTGTTTCGTAAGGAAGTCTATAAGCCGGGAATTTATAATACTACAAAAGACCTTCCCCAGGTTACTGTTCACACAAATGCCTGATTTATCGCCGTTTTTAAAAATGGGTGTTATGAGACCACGATTCCAGCTGTCAGGAAAGTAACCTACAATCAGGATCAAATTGAATCGTTTGAGTATAGCCAATCTGATCTTTTTACTTGAGTGTTTTAGCATCTCGTTCAGTATGCCGTCAAGCCCACTTGCTTTTTTTGGTTTTAGGTTAATCAACTTTTTTTCCAGTTCCTGTTCAGTAATTAGAAAGTCCAAAGGGTTCTGGGAGTCCTTGATGACCAATTCTAAGTTGTTGAACTTTTCAATGATTTGTGTTTATTCTGAGTCAGAATTGATAGGAATGTTACCATACAGATGTTTGAAGTGATCGGTCCAGATGTCTCCATTCTGTATGACTGGGTCATCATGTTTACTTTTACTTAGATTTTTCCAATGTTCCCAGAATCTGTTTGTGTTTAAAGACTCCTCGATTATCGTTAGTTGTTTTTGTGTGTACTGAGCCTTCTTGATTTTGATTGTACGTTTGTATTGTTTGAGCATGTCGCAGTAAAGGAGGCGTACGTCTGCGTTGCTAGGATCTCTATGTTTTCGGTTCGATATTTTCCTAAGTTCTTTCCTTTTTTGTTGGCATTCTTCATCAAACCAGTTGATTTCTTTTTGTTTTGGGGGCTTGTTGCTGCATTTCTTCAGTTCGGATGTATGAGCTGTTCTCATGAAGATTTGGTTAATTTTTCTAACTGCCAGGTCTATGCCTTCTTTATTGTGGTCATATGTGGTGTCCAGAAAGTTGTCTAAGAGTCTTTGAATTTGTTCGTTTCCGATAGCTTTCTGGAACTCTTGTGCACTGTCTGGAGCCCATTTGTATTTTCTTTTAATGTTAAACAGATTATTGGGCTCAGATTGTGGACTGTTAGTTTCTGTTCTTTTCATGAACACAGTCATTTGGCTGTGATCCGATAGAGGTGTTAGAGGTTTGACAATAAATTAACTGAGAAAGAGCGGGTCCAAGTCAGTTATCATGTAATCTACGGTACTCGTGCCAAGAGATGAGCAGAAGGTGGGTCTTCCCAAAGAGTCACCTCTAAACCTACCGTTAACAATGTACAGACCGAGGCTTTGACAGAGTTGGAGCAGGTCTCTCCCATTCTTGTTTATCTGAGGGTCAGAATTATGGCGAGGAAGATTTGTGGTGTTGCGGGGAAAGTTTTGTCCAAATATATGTTTGTTACCACTCTCTGAGTATGAGTCTGGATGGGTTCCAGTACGTGCGTTGAGGTCTCCACAGATCAACACTTTTCCTTGGGCCTGAAATCTGCAGATTTGGGTGTGGAGGTGTGGGAATATTTCCTCGCTGTAGTAAGGAGAGTCACTCGGAGGCACATATATTGTACATAAAAACAAATCATTTTCTGTACATGTGATGCTTTTGGATAGTTTAATCCAGATGTGGGAGGGCTCGGATTTTATTATTGTTATATATTTTGAGAGTTCGAGTTTGTGCCAAATTATAATGCCTCCTGAGTCTCTCCCTTTTTTAATTGCTGGGTTTTTGATCGAGGGCAGAAGAATTTGTTTGTAATTTGGGGGACAGTGGATGTTGGAATCAGATCTACACCAGGTCTCTTGGAGGATAATAATGTCTACATTTTGTGTGTTCTCTTTAAATTCATCTGTTCTATATTTCTGTCCAAACAGAGAAGAGTGTATACCTTGGATGTTCCACATAGAGATGGAGAATGGTGTCATTGAAGTGGTCATTGTGAAGAATACAAATACATTTTAAAAATGAGATGTGTGTGTGTGTGTGTGTGTGTGTGTGTGTGTGTGTGTGTGTGTGTGTGTGTTCGTGTGTGTGTTCGTGTGTGTGTGTGTGTGTGTTCGTGTGTGTGTGTGTGTGTGTGTGTTTTAAGTTAAGTCTTATACGACCTGACTCATCAGTTTGGTGCATATAAGGCTGAGGAGGTGTGTGATCTCTCCCAGGTCGGCTCCGTTTCTGTCGATATTTGGTGGGGTCTTCAGTGCAGTGGCGTAGCTTTCTGAGCTGGTTGCTGAAACGGGGAGCAGGGCTGATATCCTGGTATGGGCCTTGAGTTTATTGGAGTGGTGCTGGCCTGTCTTGCTTGTATGGCTCTGGTTCTGGGTGGGTGGCTCTGAAGGTGAGGTAATAATGGTGGAGGGGGGTAGGGGCCTGATCCAAGGGGATATCTGCGATATTCTCTTGCAGGTGGTGATAGGGGTGGTCCAGTTATATGCTGGCTAGCTCGTCCGCGGCTAGCAGAGGCTCCGCCCTGGCTTCGTCCTAAGGCCACATCTTTAAGTGTCTTAGCAAAGACTTTTACAATGTCCTTACGGAGGTGAACGTGGTCATGGAGGCTGTGAATGCTGAGGGTGGGGTGATGTGCCAGGTGGACATTGGGCATTACAGCACATCCTCTGGAGATCTCCGAATTGATCCTATGGATAGTGAGAGGGTGGAAATCTCTTCTGGGCAGGATTGTGGAGAGTTATTTTAGAGTTTGGGAAACTCTGCGTAGCCTTTAGCGCCACTCTCGTCACAGATTCAGCTACTCTCTCTTGCTCTATACAAAGGTTGTTAGTTCCTGTGTGCACAATTATGTGGCTTGGTTCTCCCAGTTTGGCCTTTGTGAGAACATCAAGTGCATTATCTGTTCTTGGGCACCATATTTTTTTAACTTTTTGTCCGGGGAAGAGTTGTTCTTCATCTAAGAATTTTCCATTTGAGTCAATAAGAATTATTACTTCAGCATCAGTCGTTTCTGTGTCGGTTGTTATTTTGATTGTGGAAGGAGGAATATTGTCTAGCTGGTAGCTGGTAGATGGCTGTGGCTCCTGCTGGGGCGCTGGGCCATTGGTGAATGGTTTCAATGTGGGGTTTGGTGAGGTTTTACTGGATGATGGTTGTGGGCTAGGCTGGAGCAGAAGGCTGCTGGTTGAAGGCCTTGGCTCAGTGAGTTGTGTGTTACTCGTGGCAAGTTGGGGTCGCTGCAGTGCTGTGGCTGTGAAGTTCTGGAGCTGCTCTTTCAGGCCCAGGATGGTTTGGTGTTTGAGGTGCAACTCCTCTTTTACTGCTGTTATTTCTTTCTTTAGAATGTCCCTGTCCTCCTGTAGGACAGTCACTTCTCCTCTTAGTTGTTGTATGGACGTTTTTAATTCTTTCTTTAACTGGCAGAGTTCATCCTTAATCTGCTGAAATGATTCACTGGATGGTGAGTGAGAAAGTGTTTCTCTCATCTCCACTATCTCTACCTCCTGTAGAGATATACTCTCTCTGAGAAGGGTCATTGTTCCCTGTAGCTTGTCTTCAGGCTGCATCTCCTGCTCCCCTCTGAGAAGGGTCACTATTCCCTGCAGCTTGTCTTCAGGCTGCAGCAGTCTCTCTGAGACCTGGGTAACGCTGCTAGCTTTCTCTTTGTTTTGTGTCTTTGTTAGTGCCTTAATAATAAGGAAATGTTCTTGGACTAAGGTCAGACTGGCCTGGCTCCCTTGGAACATGATTGTTCCATTATGGTAAATGTTTACCGTCATCATAGTGTTGTCCCTGTCATCATCATCTCCAATGAGAACCTGTCTGCCACTACATATTCCTCTCTTTTTATGGTCTTTATAGTGGGAACAAATTGCTTTATGCCAGGATTCAGTGTTGTCGGTATACAGCAGGAGGTTACAGATTACTATCTTGTCTCCTTGGTGGCTGTAGTCGGCTGTTAATGTCTCTGGGTTATCTCTTAGAAGTTTAAGTTTGAAAGCTTTCTTTGCCTGTGCACTTTTTACTTCCTTTGGGTATAGAGTGGCGAAGTCACGCCCATCTACTTCCGCCCCATGGGACCTTATTTCGGAAAAATAATGTATTGAAGTCAATGGAGAGAGAAAACTTATCTTTCGATCCCGTTTGAATTGTGCCATGAATTACACATATGATGTTGGTCAATCTTAAAAAATCATTTCCATGTCAAAAAAGTCACAGTTTGTCGTAAAACTGTTGAAATATAAGACTATGAAAAATACGCAACTAGAAAGACTACAAATCCCAGAGTCGCGTAAGTGATGTCACAATTGAGCAGAGGTGGGACCAAGTCATTGTTTTGCAAGTCCGAGTCAAGTCTCAAGTCTTTGCGCTCAAGTCCGAGTCAAGTCTCAAGTCTTTGCGCTCAAGTCCAAGTCAAGTCTCAAGTCAGGATGGGCAAGTTCAAGTCAAGTCCAAGTCCTAAACTTTGACAAAACGAGTCTTAAACAAGTCCTTATGTGCTTTTCAACAAATGTAATGACATCGATCAACAGAATAATACTTAATAATCAAACTGCTCTTTATTAGTCACATTAAGGCGAGACACGGCAGGCAAAAACATCGTTTTTCCTGCACTGGTCAATTTTGAGATTTTGTGCTATTTTGATTCCATAACATGTTTTCTTTCAGGCTTTTGGAAGGAAAACGTACAAAATACACATTTAAGTGTTTATTTTACTATAGTTTGTCTATTTGCGTCTGTAGATTTCTCCTACATTCACCAAAAGTTAGCATTCTAACGTAACATAAAGTACCGTGACCGCTGTTTGCACCATGTCATCAGAGGTATCGTTGGAAAGCTCCGTTTCTCCTGCACAATCTCATCGGATCCAAATATGGTCATTTCCTTTGTATCAGCAACCAATCTTGAAAGTGCAAAGGGGTCTTAAACCAAGAAACGAAATCTCATTGGCTGGTGTCAATTTCTGACAACGTGATTCGTTCAGATGCGTCACGTGGTGTGCTAAAGTACTTCCTGGTTAGCTTTCCGCTAGAAATTTAAATCTGAAAATGGCAAAATAACGGAGAAAAAAACGTTCACAGAGAAGACGACAACAATTGTCACTTGCACAAAGCAAGGTTATACAAAAAACAAATGACCCCGAACATGAAATACCTTCACGGAGTGCGTCGATGTGCAAGCTATCATCCAGATAACAGGAGGGTTTAGCTAGCGCCACACTGCAATCTTTAAAGGTCGTTTTCTCAAAATGAGTTTTTTCTCCTACTCTGAGTTCGAAATGTCCACTTCAGTAGCAGTTACATACACCAAACCTTCCAGTTATATTCCTATCAATATTATGAAGGCTTTTACAGAAGGGTTTGGTCATATGTAATTCATAGCCTGAATTATATAACATTTTATACCTAAAAACATGGTGAAAATTGATATTTTAGGGCTGTTGACAGTATTTTCTGATTTATGGAGTGATACAAAGAGATATCCAAAATCCCTTCTGTAAAAGCCTTAGATACTAATATGACTACAAAATGAAACAATAATTTTGATCCTGGCTTTATCCAAAGTTCAGATTTCGGTTCCTGAAATGTGTTAAAATATGCGCATATTTCATGAGATAATGGTTCATTTGCATATTTAAACATGCTATTTCAGAAAACTTGTAATACCAAAAACAATTGCCTTATTGTAAGTAATTAACTGGATAAATCTTTAGCTGATATCTTTAAGTTAAAAAAATTACCCTATTCACCTGGGGTGTCTCGCCTTAATCATTTAATAATCCATTTTCTCTCTGCTGGTAAAGTAATGTGTTTTTTTCTATTTTAAGAGGGATCAGTAAGGTTAGGCCACCGTGACGGTTTGATTCAGAAGGAGTTTAATGTATAAGATCCCTGATGTTGAGGTAACCAGAATGTTTATTTCCACTGTGTACATGTTATAAGGGACCCACAATCTATCTTTATGCAAGGGATAATGTGCAGCGAGCCGGTCTCTATGGGGAAAAGAACACCTGAATCTAGATCCCTCTGCAGGTGGTACTTTAACTATACTTTTACTTGTAACATTTTGAATGCAGGACTTTTTATTGTAACCGAGTATTCCTACACTCTGGTACTTTTACTCAAGTACAAGATCTGAACTTCTCCCACCTCTGACAATAAATCCTGAGTGGTTACCAAAACAAAACCCTGCTCTGAAGGTTATTTTCAATTGACAAATCCTGCACTCAGCTTTGCTTTCTCCAATATCATTGAAATGCAGCCAGATGCTGCTTCTTTTTTCGGTTTTCGCTCATTTCTTGACTTTTTCCGACGCGCTTGCATTTAAATCCGTCTCCCCGTCTCCCCGTGGCTCTGTAGCTGGCCTGTACCACTACACTTGCTGTCTTTGGAGCGTCTGCCCCCCACCCTTCTTTCACATAATGGTATGATCCTAGTGTGTCCTCGCATATGATTGGCCGCATGGTGGCTCAGCAAAATAAAGTCCCGCCCCTGCCTGCATGGATTCACAGCAAGAGTTGGAGCGGCTGAAGATTCTGCTCTCCCCGACGCGAGTCTGCTCTTCTGAACGGCAGCTCGCGATCGGCGTGTTGGAGACCTCTGAATTAAATTATCAAGTCACCTCAAGTCAGAAGGCTCAAGTCCAAGTCAAGTCCCGAGTCATTAGTGTTCAAGTCCAAGTCGAGTCGCAAGTGTTTTGTGATTTTGTCAAGTCGAGTCCAAAGTCATCAAATTGGTGACTCGAGTCTGACTCGAGTCCAAGTCATGTGACTCGAGTCCACACCTCTGCAATTGATACACTAAGATCAGCACAATTGAGATAGCTAAGATCAGCGCCATATAGATAGAATCTATCTATATGGCGCTGGCTAAGATAAGATAACTTTAACCTGTTTCACACCTTCCCCCAGGTACCGGGCGGATAAACGCGTCATTTGCAGGAAACAACGTCTAAGGAATCTTAATATTGAATAAAACTATGAATGTGTTATATCCATGTAACGGGAAGAAACTCAGCTAACTGATCTTTTTAATTTTTTTTTTTCAAAAAAACCCCACAATGCTAGCACTCAGCCTCTGAATTAGCCTCGATCGAAAAAACGGGACCTACAAAGGCACTTAAACTCACTCATAACTCCCTTATTACTTATCCTAGATGCACAGCCAACCACTCGTTTTTGGTGTCTTGGAGACACTGAATCTGTGTAAAAAACCTCAACACTCAGTGATAAACATTCGCGACGCTATAAACGAAAGTGTACATCATCACATGTGGAGCTAAGAAGCTAAACACGTAAATATGGCTTACCTTGGTCAAAAGTGGTCTTCAATGGCATTAAAACGATAAAAAAACGATGCTGCAGTTAATCCATAGGTTCATCCTATGTGTCTGTGCCTTCTTTGAAATTATTTCTGATAATCCATAAGCAATACAACTGCGTTTTAGTTTCCAATCTCCAGAAGGAGACATTCCTCCACTTTGGTTTCGTTTTCCACACGCGAAGCGCCCACATTTTTTCTTTACAACGTGTGTGGGTGTTGTCCTCCCCCTTCGATTCTATTGGCTCTAACGGTCACAAGGGTATGTCAACCAACCAAATTGAGCAAGGGGGGCCAGAGATAGGTCAAATCCACCCAAATGACCCCAGATGGCCCAGTTTTTGGCTAAATCTCTCTAAAAAGGTCAAATTTCACTTGTTTTGCATCAATCTTGATACAGGGTACTTATTATATGTTGTACTTTGGATTCCTAAAGCTTTTAGTCTACTAACCCATCATCCAAGGGTAGTTTTCACTATCTGTAAAAAATAATTTTTGGACGGACACTATAATTTACAGTTTTTTACTATGTAAAATCTGAATTTTCTTTAAAATAAAAAACATTTATATTGATTCTGACACTTCTACATCCAACTCACAGGTTTATCATTACTTTGAGAAAAAAGATTATTAATTTAACCCTTTTAGAAGGGAAGATATGGTCATTTGTTCTGGGAATGTCATTTTCGAGCCTGAGACCTGAAAAACAGGCTCAGAGTGGAACAGGTTAACAAGATGCCTGTGTGCTTAGTACCAGGTTGTTAATATACCAGCACTGGGTCTTGCTCGTTCTTTTGCTTCCAGTCTGATGAAAGGACCAGGAGTGTGTGGATCAAGCTAGCTAGTAGCTAGCACGTTAGTTAGCATTACAGCCTTGTCATTTGTATTAGCCTTAACATGAAGTAACATTAAGTAACCCAAAATGTTAAACAGTAAGAGTAGTAGTCATATTTCGTGAACCCTTTGAAGAGTACTGTCACCGGTGTGATCATTCTATAATACACCATTTAAGCCCGGGGGAGAAATGCTAACGCTAACGCTAGCGATCTTCTCTACTTCATGCTATCTGCACAAATGGTTGACATTAAACATTAAAACGACCAGGCAGTTCAGAGAGAATCAAAGGAAGGCAGGCAGGCAGCTTTGCATGACATTCTTCAGGACGTGTTTCATTGTGGTGATAGTGAGGGTAGTCAATCGTTTTGTTGACAAGACAGTAGTGACGGCCATCTTGGTGACGTGTGTTGTTTTTTTTGATTTGCAAAATTATCTTTTAAATTGACAAACATCATATGTGTAATTCGTGGCACAATTCAAACGGGATCGAAAGATAATCTTTCTCTCTCCATTGACTTCAATATATAATTTTTCCGAAATAAGGTCCCATGGAGGTCCACCGGAAGGGGAGGGACTTCGCCACTCTATTCAAGTGCAAGGGGGAGGGGCTTCCCGACTGTTGCATCAGCCATGGTGCTCTTCTTTGTTGTTGCTTAGCACGCTAGTTAGCAGATAGCAAATTTAGGCGCAATTCCTTAGTATCGGTTAGTATAAATGTCTCTCTTCCATCAGATAAGAGGCAAATATTATTTTCAATCTTCTGTCTTCTGATGAATACTCTGTAGTTCTTATTTTAATTTTTCAAGCAGTTGTTGGCTGCCTACCTGCCTGGTTTATTGTGTTAGCTTGTCCTAGCTTCTCCCTTATTCTTCTTTGTTTTCTTGTAGGTTGTTTTCCAAACTCTTGTTTTCGTTGGTTATCCTCTGCAATGTCTTTTCCTTGAAGTTATTATTTCATATTTGTGGGTTTATCTCATTTTAAAACTGCTTATTTTTGTATATCTCTTTAAGAGCTTAAGATTGCCATGTCATTGCCATCTTCTCCATCATCTCAGTCTGTCTCTCTCTGTCTCTCTCTATCTCTGTCTCTCTCTCTATCTCTCTCTCTCTCTCTCTCTCTCTCTCTCTCTCTCTCTCTCTCTCTCTCTCTCTCTCTCTCTCTCTCTCTCTCTCTCTCTCTCTCTATCTCTATGAAAAGTGGGGGGGACATGTCCCCAGTGGAAATTACGCCCAAGTGAAAAATGATTTTCCTCCTGTGGTTTCTTTGACTGCTGTCAGAGTGTGTGTGCATGAGTGGGGTCCACATACACAGACCGTCTGGTTTCTAAGCATAAGTGGGGTCCATATATTTACACTGTTCAGATTGTAGGCACCATTGGGGTCACTAACACACACACACACACACACACACTGAAAGCAAGTCATTCAAACACACACACACACACACACACACACACACACACACACACACACACACACACACACACACACACACACACACACACACACACACACACACAAACATACAAACTGAGGTACTGACTTTTAGATGGTGTCCATATGTACACACAGTCTGGTTTTGGGGTATACATGGGGTCACTTCACGCACTGTCTTACACACACACACACACACACACACACACACACACACACACACACACACACACACACACACACACACACACACACACACACACACAATAATAATACATGTTGTATTGAACATCCCATCAGTGTGTTTATACTCAGTTATATGAAGGCATTAATATTTGTGTAGAGCCAACTCAAAGTGTGTGTCCTCTAACACGTTCTAACACCTCTATTATATCATTCACACTGATCTCTATTGTTGCATCTTTGAATGAGTCTGCCTACACCATTGTTCATTATTGTGAATGACTGTAAAGGAGAGTTAGGCTTCTTGTGCATTCACTCAGTCTGTATTCATATTTAAAACATCATCCTGACTGATCAGAACTTTGATCATTAAGACTCATTAGTATGTATTATATTTATTTATAGAAGTCTTCACTCCCTACTCTGTTAATAAACTCCAGAGCTTTGGGCAGGCAGCTATTATTTAAGAAGAATATTCACTTTATAAGATAAGGTAAACCTTTATTGGAAACCGGAGGGGAAATGACTAAATACAACACATTTGAAATCAAACATGAAAGATGTGATGTGGGAACAAATATATACTTATCATAAATCTGCAGGAGTTTCTATTTTGAAACATCTGATATTAGTTTGCATAATCAGCAGAAACAGAAAGAGTTAGTCTTAAAGTGAAACATGATTTTCCTCCTGTGGTTTCTTTGACTGCTGTCAGAGTGTGTGTGCATGAGTGGGGTCCGCATACACACACCCTCTGGTTTCTAAGCATGAGTGGGGTCCACATACACACACCCTCTGGTTTCTAAGCATACGTGGGGTCCACATACACACCCTCTGGTTTCTAAGCATACGTGGGGTCCACATACACACACCGTCTGGTTTCTAAGCATAAGTGGGGTCTATATATTTACACTCTTCAGATTGTAGGTACCATTGGGGTCACTAACACACACACACACACACACACATACACACAGAAACTCACAGTCTCACACAAATACACACACACTCACAAATGTTCAAATATGAAGACACACAGACACACACATGCAATCACACATACTGACCACACACAGAGAGACCCCCCCCCACATACAATCACACACACATACAAACAAATACACACACATAATTGGGGTCACTTTACACACTATATTACACACACACACACACACACACACACACACACACACACACACACACACACACACACACACACACACACACACACAAACATACAAACTGAGGTACTGACTTTTAGATGGTGTCCATATGTACACACAGTCTGGTTTTGGGGTATACATGGGGTCACTTCACGCACTGTCTTACACACACACACACACACACACACACACACACACACACACACACACACACACACACACACACACACACACACACACACACACACACACAATAATAATACATGTTGTATTGAACATCCCATCAGTGTGTTTATACTCAGTTATATGAAGGCATTAATATTTGTGTAGAGCCAACTCAAAGTGTGTGTCCTCTAACACGTTCTAACACCTCTATTATATCATTCACACTGATCTATATTGTTGCATCTTTGAATGAGTCTGCCTACACCATTGTTCATTATTGTGAATGACTGTAAAGGAGAGTTAGGCTTCTTGTGCATTCACTCAGTCTGTATTCATATTTAAAACATCATCCTGACTGATCAGAACTTTGATCATTAAGACTCATTAGTATGTATTATATTTATTTATAGAAGTCTTCACTCCCTACTCTGTTAATAAACTCCAGAGCTTTGGGCAGGCAGCTATTATTTAAGAAGAATATTCACTTTATAAGATAAGGTAAACCTTTATTGGAAACCGGAGGGGAAATGACTAAATACAACACATTTGAAATCAAACATGAAAGATGTGATGTGGGAACAAATATATACTTATCATAAATCTGCAGGAGTTTCTATTTTGAAACATCTGATATTAGTTTGCATAATCAGCAGAAACAGAAAGAGTTAGTCTTAAAGTGAAACATGATTTTCCTCCTGTGGTTTCTTTGACTGCTGTCAGAGTGTGTGTGCATGAG
>NW_022988073.1:0-12500 GCF_902827165.1 Trematomus bernacchii | reverse complement strand
CATCAACAAGAATAACTTCACTGCTTTCTGATAATTACAGCTCTTTTGATAGTTCAATTCTTTTTGAGTGTTTGTTAGTTGAGGAGAAGACCAGGAAACAGAGTAGGTCGAGGGTCTGGTTTGAGCAGAGAGCAGGGAGAGTTACTGCGTCATCCTTCCATGAGGCAGCCAAGACAGAGAGCTCTTCGTCTTTGATTAAAAGAGTTTGCTATCCTCGCTCTTCTCAGTTTTCCACTGAAGCGACCAGGTATATATATATACATTTAGGCAACAAGACTAAATCATACATTCTTTCCACTACTTCATCATGAATAAAGACAATAATGGAGTAACTAGATATTATGAGGGTAAAACAAGATATTAACATTCTAATAACAGTATTTTAGGGACTTTTTAAAGTGATGAGTTTTTTTCCAAAATGTTCAAAATAACATGTTCTTTTCCTCAGATGGGGTTTACAAAACGAGGACACTGCCAAAAAGTCTTACCTGGTGGCTATGCAAGATCACCATGAAGACATTAATGTTGCAGCATCAGGGCTCATCCTTAACCCAGAGCTGCCATGGATTGGTGCATCCCCAGATGGTATCGTGACCTGTGCTTGCCATGAGCCTGGCATTTTAGAAATTAAGTGTCCTTACAGCGCTAAAGACCGCAGTCTACTTGAATGCACCAAAGACTCGCGGTTCTGCCTGACTGTCCCTGAGGGAGGTGTGATGAGCCTAAAGCTGGATCACAGCTATATGTATCAAGTGCAGGCACAAATGCGTGTCGCAGAGGTAATGTTCTGTGATTTTGTTGTGTGGACACCTCAAGAACTTTTTAAACAGCGCATCATGTTTGATGGCGCATTTTTTGATGTTGCCCATTCAAAGGTGGTAAACTTCATCAGAACGGGGATACTACCAGAGTTGTTGGGTAAATGGTTTACTGTGCCACGCTTCTCCCCCACTGCAACCTCTGACAAATCATCTGGGGGACATTAAGAAGCTGACAATAAATAAGCTCTTCTTGTCAGACACTGGTCTTTTTCTTTTGTCTTCATGGTCAGGTTTTTGTGTACCCATTAACCTTACATATTCATTCACTGTAGATTGTGCAATAAATAACTGTATCTAATACTTGCAGATGCATTGTAGTATAAGTAGGAGTATTTAAAAAATCTCAAAGAACAAATACTTGGATAAAGTGACGTTTATTAGTTCAAAACTGGACATTTTAATGTATTAATTGTAAAAATAATAGAGAGAAGATCCAACATACATAGAAAAGGGAATACACAATAAGCATTTTGTTTCATTTAGCTAACGCTTTTATCAAAAGCGACTTACAAATAGTATCTATCTATTCTGTGGGTACCACAGATGGGCAGACATTACAAAGAGCACAGCAAACTGTTACCATCTTGTCAAGGGAAGTAGGTTGTCCTTGAGTGGCTGCTTGGCAAAGAGACAGCGGGATGGTGCTCTGAAGGATGGTGTATTTGTTCCTGACCAGGCCAATGACTCTTTCCACATGGATCCTGACGGCAGCGAGTCCCCTTGTGGATTCAAGTTCCAGTGGATGCAGTTGCTGCTTGCCTTTGGTGAATGCTGGTATTTTCAACTGTGCATTATACAGTCCCACAGTGTCTTTCACATTGAAGCCTCTATCAGCAAGAACAACATCTCCTGGTGATAATTTCTCAAGATATGAGCAGTTTTCTGTAATGTACTTGTCGCTTGTGCGTCCCCCCCAGCCCTTTGACACAAAGGATGTAACACCCTGTGGTGTTATAGAAATTAGATATTTTACAGTGTTGTGGTGCTTGTAATAGGAGTATGTTTGTGCACGTGCCCTTAAATTCTTTGGCTTCTCTACAAAAATTTCAAAACAGTCAATGATGGAAGTGCAGTTGCTAAAATTATCCCTGAAACACATGGGCAGACTAACCTGAATTTGATCTTTTGAGGGCCAAAATATAAGTGGTGACAGTCTGACATACATGACATCTAAAGTATTGTTGAACATTCTGACAACACTGCTCTTAGACATATGAAAAAGATAAACAAAAAAATATAAAGGTAAGTTAAGCCTCATTCTCATCAGTGTTAATAAAAAGCTATGAAAGGGAGTCAGTCTTGGACCGGCTTTCACAAACCCAGACAGGAAACCAAAAACAACCATCATTTTAGCATAGCTTGGTAGGCCTGTTAGTTCCTGTACCATCTCATCATTTCCTTTGAAGGCTTCTTCATTGAAAGACAGCACATTCACTTTGTCCTTAAGACAATTAACCTCAGCTCTTAATCGTGCACACTCGTTTGTCAATGCCTTGACTGTAGCTTGGCAGGCTGCATTTGAGCATGGTTCCACAATACCTGAGCTAAGAATGGCTTGAGAGTAACTGTGGTCATCTTTCACACATTCTACCTGTTCAACTAAGGTGATGTCAAGCCCAGTGGCATCACTGGTGCTGGGAGGTGCCACAGTCTCATGGTCACTATCAGGAACCAAAGTCTCAGTCCGTTTCCTTTTCATCTGCTGAGTATGCTCAAATCTGCTGGTGGCATAGATGCTTCTCTGCCGCTGTCCAGCTGACGTGTGCGCAAACAGGCTGGGGATGTAGTCAGGGCTCATGGGGTTGTCATGTTTTCTTCCTAAGCAGACAGAGGCAAACATGGTAGAATATTAATGTGTGTATAGGCCTCCTAATAAGATAATGACAAGAAGTATTACGATCCTTAACTGAAGTAAAAGTAGCAATAATACATGTAATATACATACACAAGTAATTTAAGGCATGCATTCAATAATATTGAGAACGGCAATTTCTTTCTCAATGTTCTGCCAGAAATGTGTCTTTTATTCAAATTCAGTCGGTTTCAAGCGTAAAGGAACACAGAGCAAAACTAATGCAGTCCTTTCAAAACTGGGAATATTTTACTCATGCGATGTTACCATTACACTGCTAACGGTAATTATTATTCGGCAACTGAATTATCTATGTTGAAGTATTTTGAAAACGTATTTCTGACAAAAATATAACAATAAGTGAAGAGCTTACCGGAAACAAAGTGTTGACTGCACAATCTGGAGTTAGATGTCGGCTGCCAGTGGTCCCTTCTGATGGCAGCCAGCCATTTATTACGACGGTCTACGTCTTTGGGGATCGATACAAACTGTAGTCCGGGGTTCCTCTGGCGATTATTGTCACAGCCCACCGCACAACAAATCCCAGGCATATCCACAAACTTTATTATTCACGATGTATCTTCGTCTGCTGCTTCCTCCGTGTTCTCTGTTGTTGTAATGACTTGCTGTGACCGGACACCAAAATGGCGGCGCTAGAATACAGTGACGTCACGTGGTACCCATGAATATGACAGTAAAACAAGAATACCGTTTAAAAGGGGAGTGATTTGTAAAATATCCATAAAGAAAAAGAAAATCTGTTTACAGTTCTGTTTCATATGGATGTTGAGAGAGGTATCCATAGATCTCTTCATGTTGCTCTCAAAGTGCACCAGATTGATGCATTTAACTTCAATATTTAAAAAAAATATATTCCCGGGGGAGCATCCCCCCGGACCCCCAAGAGGAGGTGAGGTCCGCCCCCCACTCATAAAAAAGAGCACATTTACCCCTGCCTATATGCCGTGAGCTGATTATCGAGCCTTCATTAGTGCGAATGCTGTGCCACAGCATTCCACTATAGTACTTCAATTCTTTATTAGTGTGAATGCTGTGCCACAGTATTCCACTATAGTACTTCAAATCTTTATTAGTGCGAATGCTGTGACACAGCATTCCACTATAGTACTTCAATTCTTTATTAGTGCGAATGCTGTGCCACAGCATTCCACTATAGTACTTCAATTCTTTATTCTTCCCCTTAATTAGTGCGAATGCTGTGCCACAGCATTCCACTATAGTACTTCAATTCTTTATTAGTGCGAATGCTGTGCCACAGCATTCCACTATAGTACTTCAATTCTTTATTCTTTCCGCTTATTATTAGTGTGAATGCTGTGCCACAGCATTCCACTGTAGTACTTCAAATCTTTATTAGTGCGAATGCTGTGCCACAGCATTCCACTATAGTACTTCAATTCGTTATTAGTGCGAATGCTGTGCCACAGCATTCCACTATAGTAATTCAATTCTTTATTCTTCCCCTTAATTAGTGCGAATGCTGTGCCACAGCATTCCACTATAGTACTTCAATTCTTTATTCTTTCCGCTTATTAATAGTGTGAATGCTGTGCCACAGCATTCCACTGTAGTACTTCAATTCTTTATTAGTGCGAATGCTGTGCCACAGCATTCCACTATAGTACTTCAATTTCTTTATCTGTGCGAATGCTGTGCCACAGCATTCCACTATAGTACTTCAATTTCTTTATTCTTCCCCTTAAAATTATTAGTGCGAATGCTGTTTACAGCATTCCACTATAGTACTTCAAGTTCTTTATTAGTGCGAATGCTGTGCCACAGCATTCCACTATAGTACTTCAATTCTTTATTAGTGCGAATGCTGTTTACAGCATTCCACTATAGTACTTCAAATCTTTATTAGTGCGAATGCTGTTTACAGCATTCCACTATAGTTCTTCGAATCTTTATTCTTCCCCTTATTAGTGCGAATGCTGTGCCACAGCATTCCACTATAGTACTTCAAATCTTTATTAGTGCGAATGCTGTTTACAGCATTCCACTATAGTTCTTCAAATCTTTATTCTTTCCGCTTATTATTTCAGCCAATACTTTGGCTCTCCATAACTTTAGCTTATTTTCAGCTACAGAAACCATTCAAATATTAAACTATTCAGCCTGTTCAGGAATCGATGGGAAACCTTCAACTTTTTAAAAATATGTTATACTTCTTGAAATATTCAGCTTTTTAAACTCTTTTTTTAACATTGAAGTCAATGGGAGATGCCTTCAAATCCTCTTTTCTTAAACTTTGCGCCAAATGCTACTCCTTCCACATAATTTAAGCTAGACACGTCATTCCAACTTTCAAATGATCACAAGACCTTCAGCTATTCAAAATTGATTTTTATTTTTGATATCTTTTACACTTTTTGAGATAATTAACTTTGTTTGGAGCTTGGTAAAGAGGCTTTCTTCAGATTTTAACATTAGTGTGGATGGAGCAGCTCGTTAAGTCTAGAGTGCTTTGATCTCAAAACAGAGTGCAGCAGTGCTCCCACAAAAATATTTTAAACTTGCCATAATTCCCAAACCCTACACTCCTCAGACATAATTTTTCATGAGAAACGTAGGAAAACATCTCGTAGCTTGAAAAATGACAAATAATTAAGCAAAAATAATTAAACAAAATGCCTCTTGAGGGCATGAAGTGACAAAAACGTTCATCATGTCTCCATTAAAGCCCATTGTAATTTCAGGCAGATATTTCCTCACAGCAGCAGCCGCACACCTTTCTTAAACTGCCAAAAAAGCCACATTATTAACCCGAAAGTAAACAAAAATTACACTTCAGATACTCAACTTCCTTGACATGCTTCACATTTTGAAATTTCACAGATATCTGTTATCGTTCTTCCACAAAACGTTCACATGTAAGAGGTTCATCTCTCATTCAAAACAATGAAGCCTTTGATCTATACATAGCTCGTTAGCGCAACTATCAACACCTGTGTTTGAACACGATGATGTCATCACTCCAACTGTCAGTTCAGCTCTCTCTCTCTCTCTCTCTCTCTCTCTCTCTCTCTCTCTCTCTCTCTCTCTCTCTAACACACACACACTCTCCCTCTCTCTCACAGACACATCAAGAGAAGAGAGAGGGCGATCAAGAGAAGTGAGAGAGGGTGATAGAAGAGTGATAGGGTGATCAAGAGGAGAGAGAGAGGGCGATCAAGAGGAGAGAGAGAGGGCGATCAAGAGGAGAGAGAGAGGGCGATCAAGAGGAGAGAGAGAGGGCGATCAAGATGAGAGAGAGTGGGCGATCAAGAGGAGAGACAGAGGGCGATCAAGAGGAGAGAGAGAGGGCGATCAAGAGAAGAGAGAGAGGGCGATCAAGAGGAGAGAGAGTGGGCCATCAAGAGGAGAGAGAGAGGGCGATCAAGAGGAGAGAGAGAGAGGGCCATCAAGAGGAGAGAGAGAGGGCGATCAAGAGGAGAGAGAGAGAGGGCGATCAAGAGGAGAGAGAGAGGGCGATCAAGAGGAGAGAGAGGGCGATCAAGAGGAGAGAGAGATGGCGATCAAGATGAGAGAGAGTGGGCGATCAAGAGGAGAGAGAGAGGGCGATCAAGAGGAGAGAGAGAGGGCGATCAAGAGAAGAGAGAGAGGGCGATCAAGAGGAGAGAGAGAGGGCGATCAAGAGGAGAGGGAGAGGGCGATCAAGAGGAGAGAGAGAGGGCGATCAAGAGGAGAGAGAGAGGGCGATCAAGAGAAGAGAGAGAGGGCGATCAAGAGGAGAGAGAGTGGGCCATCAAGAGGAGAGAGAGAGGGCGATCAAGAGGAGAGAGAGAGAGGGCGATCAAGAGAAGAGGGCGATCAAGAGAAGAGACAGAGGGCGATCAAGAGAAGAGAGAGAGAGGGCGATCAAGAGAAGAGAGAGGTCGATCAAGAGAAGAGAGAGAGAGGTCGATCAAGAGAAGAGAGAGAGAGCGATCAAGAGGAGAGAGAGAGGGCGATCAAGAGGAGAGAGAGAGGGCGATCAAGAGGAGAGAGAGAGGGCGATCAAGAGGAGAGAGAGTGGGCGATCAAGAGCAGAGAGAGAGGGCGATCAAGAGGAGAGAGAGTGGGCGATCAAGAGGAGAGAGAGAGGGCGATCAAGAGGAGAGGGAGAGGGCGATCAAGAGGAGAGAGAGAGAGGGCGATCAAGAGGAGAGAGAGAGGGGCGATCAAGAGGAGAGGGAGAGGGCGATCAAGAGGAGAGAGAGAGGGCGATCAAGAGGAGAGAGAGAGGGCGATCAAGAGGAGAGAGAGTGGGCGATCAAGAGGAGAGAGAGAGGGCGATCAAGAGGAGAGAGAGGGCGATCAAGAGAGAGAGGGCGAGCAAGAGAAGAGAGAGAGAAGAGAGAGAGGGCGATCAAGAGAAGAGAGAGGGCGATAGAAGATTGAGAGGGTGATCAAGAGAAGAGAGAGGGCGATCAAGAGAAGAGAGAGAGTAATGTAACCTCCTAATGTAATGTATAACTACTATGAAAATGTTCAAAAAGTGCTCAAACTTCACATGTGTGCTAACAGTCTAGCCATGAAGACATCTACGGGACAGTTTTGAGATTTCTTCAAATGCCGTTGCCATGGCAACACAATGCTCACCATGAAACACGGTTTTCTCATAACTTCAGTGAAAATGCTCGAAATGGTCCAAAACTTCACAGGTTTGGTAACGATGCAGCCATCAACACATATAAGCGTATTATGGGGTGTCATCAAATGCCGTCGCCATGGCGACAGATAATTCACCATCAAGTTAGTTCAAAAGTTTGTAGTTCAAATATTCTGATGCTTTCCCAAGCCTTTTTACTTTATTTTCTCATCTTAATACAAATTCATTCACTACTACTTACATCTGATATTTAACTCCTTCAGCCTATTTTCAGCTGCAGAAACCATTCAACTATTACATTATTCGGCTATTTCAGGACATCAAGGCTATACATGTTTTTTTAAACCTTTTCTTTTAAATATTAAGCTTTTTCTGCATTTTTTTTTGCTAAAAGCAGCTACCATTCAGCTAATAACATATTCAGCTTTTTCTTCATTTTCAGCTAAATTAATTCACAGTTTACAGCATTCGCACGCATTTTCTGCAGGAAATGCATTTTCTAGTTCTTCCCCTTAATATTATTATTTCAGCCAATACTTTGGCTCTCCATAACTTCAGCTTATTTTCAGCTACAGAAACCATTCGAATATTAAACTATTCAGCCTGTTCAGGAATCGATGGGAAACCTTCAACTTTTTAAAAATATTTTATACTTTTTGAAATATTCTGCTTTTTAAACTCTTTTTTTTTAACATTGAAGTCAATGGGAGATGCCTTCAAATCCTCTTTTCCTACACTTTGCGCCAAATGCTACTCCTTCCACATACTTTCAGCTAGACACTTCATTCCAACTTTCAAATGATCACAACACCTTCAGCTATTCAAAATTGACTTTTATTTTTGATATCTTTTACACTTTTTTAGATAATTAACTTTGTTTGGAGCTTGGTAAAGAGGCTTTCTTCAGATTTTAACATTAGTGTGGATGGAGCAGCTCGTTAAGTCTAGAGTGCTTTGATCTCAAAACAGAGTGCAGCAGTTCTTCAAATTCTCCCCCAAAAATGTTTTAAACTTGCCATAATTCCCAAACCCTACACTCCTCAGACATATTTTTTCATGAAAAACGTAGGAAAACCTCTCCTAGGTTGGAAAATGAAAAAAAATTAAGAAGAAATATTAAACAAAATGCCTCTTGAGGGCATGAAGAGACAAAAAGTCCAGCTAGCTCCCAATTGATTCCCATGTTAAATCTTTCCGGAACTTTCTTCAGAACAGAGAGAAGTACACTTTAGACAAAATGCTCCCATCTCCACATTTTACACACAAAACCAAAAAAAAACAACATCAGTTCATTGGGGTTCCCTGATGCTCACGGTCTGGTCATTTTTTGATAGGAGCCATTGTTTTTGAACAGGTGGCAAAATTGTCAGATATAATCCTCAATGCATTCTTAATGGGACTCAGTGCTGCAGTTGGAAAATCGTCATAAGTCGTCACCATGGTAACCTTTCATCTCTGGGTTTACACACACAGGTGTTTGTAAACATTCATTCACTACTACTTACATTTAATGTCTTTATTTAACTCCTTCAGCCTAATTTCAGCTGCAGGAACCATTCAAATATCAAACAATTCAGCCTTTTCAGCACACGATGGGAAACTTTCAACTTTTTCAAAATATGTTATACTTTTTAAAATATTCACACACCAACTTACATGCACACAAACACACACAAACACACACACACACAAATGTACATACATACACACACACACACACACACACACACACACACACACACACACACACACACACACACACACACACACACACACACACACACACACACACACACACATATGGGAGGACGCTCAAACAATATACACAAAAAACACACAATGTCACACACAAACATACACACACACACACACACACACACTTGAGGACACACACATGCACCCCCCCCCCTTCTGCAGGTGGTACAGCATGGATCAGATCAGGCAGGATCCTGGAGTAAACACAGAGATCATCATCATCAGAAAGAGCAGAGGTCACTGAGTAGAAGCAGCTTCCTGGAGACATTCAGCTACTGAGCTGTAGGGGGCGACCACACACACACCATCTGGTTTATAGACATACATTCACAAAGTCTGGGTTTTAGACAGAGGTGGGGTCCATACATTCACAAAGCCTGGGTTTTAGACAGAGGTGGGTTCCATACATTCACAAAGTCTGGGTTATATATATATTATATATATTCATGCTGTCTTACACACACACGCATACACATGCATACAGACACACAAAAACACAATCAAACACTCATACCATACTCACAAATACATACAGTTATACACTCACACACACAAACATCCACACGCACACACACACACACACACACACACACACACACACACACACACACACACACACACACACACACACACACACCACACACACACACACACACACACACGCACACACACACACACACACACAATACCAGGTCATATTAAAACAGGTACAGGTCAGTTAGTTAACGTCTGCAGTTAGTGATAGGGGAGTGAGGCGTTCAGGTGACAACAGAAGGTAGGAACTGGCAGCATCCTCTGTGGGTCCTCCTAATGTAATTGTTGCTGTAGAACATGTGTCAGTGTGATGATGGTGCACCATGACTCATTTGAATTGAAGGAGCATATTCTCTAAACTCAACTGTTGCTTTAACTCTGAATATGTGACTTCTCTGTATGAACGTGTTATTCTCAGCTTTAGTAAACTGGTGAAATGACTCCACAGTGAGTTCACTGACGTGTTTCTGAGATGATAGAAAACTCTGTTTACCTTATTTTCTGATTTCTCCTCAGGACTCCAGGCTGAAGGAGAACACAACTCAACAGGTAAAGTGCTCAGTTTATTCACCCTGTTACTCTTTAAGTGATTCAAGTCTGTAAACAACCTTTATCATAAAACACGATGTAGTTTAAAGACTTCACCACTAACTGATCCTAGTTTCATCATTTATGATTTTACCATGTTTGTGAAACCAGGATATACTTCAAAGGTAAACAACAAACCATCATCACCTTGTCATCACCACCACTTTTCATGATTAGTGCGAATGCTGTGCCACAGCATTCCACTATAGTACTTCAAATCTTTATTCTTCCCCTTATTATTTCAGCCAATACTTTGGCACTCCTTAACTTCAGCTTATTTTCAGCTACAGAAACCATTCAAATATTAAACTATTCAGCCTGTTCAGGAATCGATGGGAAACCTTCAACTTTTTAAAAATATTTTATACTTTTTGAAATATTCAGCTTTTTAAACTCTTTTTTTAACATGGAAGTCAATGGGAGATGCCTTCAAATCCTCTTTTCCTACACCTTGCGCCAAATGCTACTCCTTCCACATACTTTCAGCTAGACACTTCATTCCAACTTTCAAATGATCACAACACCTTCAGCTATTCAAACTTGACTTTTATTTTTGATATCTTTTACACTTCTTGAGATAATTAACTTTGTTTGGAGCTTGGTAAAGAGGCTTTCTTCAGATTTTAACATTAGTGTGGATGGAGCAGCTCGTTAAGTCTAGAGTGCTTTGATCTCAAAACAGAGTGCAGCAGTGCTCCCCCAAAAATGTTTTAAACTTGCCATAATTCCCAAACCCTACACTCCTCAGACATATTTTTTCATGAAAAACGTAGGAAAACCTCTCCTAGGTTGGAAAATTTAAAAAAAGTAAGAAGAAATTCATTCACTACTACTTACATCTGATATTTAACTCCTTCAGCCTATTTTCAGCTGCAGAAACCATTCAACTATTACATTATTCAGCTATTTCATTACATCAAGGCTATACATGTTTTTTTAAACCTTTTCTTTTAAATATTAAGCTTTTTCTGCATTTTTGTAGCTAAAAGCAGCTACCATTCAGCTAATAACATATTCAGCTTTTTCAGCTAAATTCAGCCACAAATGTTCACAGTTTACAGCATTCGCACGCATTTTCTGCAGGAAATGCATTTTCTAGTTATTATTATTATTTCAGCCAATACTTTAGCACTCCATAACTTCAGCTTATTTTCAGCTACAGAAACCATTCAAATATTTAACTATTCAGCCTGTTCAGGAATCGATGGGAAACCTTCAACTTTTTAAAAATATTTTATACTTTTTGAAATATTCAGCTTTTTAAACTCTTTTTTTTAACATTGAAGTCAATGGGAGATGCCTTCAAATCCTCTTTTCCTACACTTTGCGCCAAATGCTACTCCTTCCACATACTTTCAGCTAGACACTTCATTCCAACTTTCAAATGATCACAAGACCTTCAGCTATTCAAAATAGATTTTTATTTTTTATATCTTTTACACTTTTTGAGATAATTAACTTTGTTTGGAGCTTGGTAAAGAGGCTTTCTTCAGGTTTTAACATTAGTGTGGATGGAGCAGCTCGTTAAGTCTAGAGTGCTTTGATCTCAAAACAGAGTGCAGCTGTGCTCCCCAAAAAATGTTTTAAACTTGCCATAATTCCCAAACCCTACACTCCTCAGACATATTTTTTCATGAAAAACGTAGGAAAACCTCTCCTAGGTTGGAAAATTTAAAAAAAGTAAGAAGAAATATTAATCAAAATGCCTCTTGAGGGCATGAAGAGACAAAAAGTCCACCTAGCTCCCAATTGATTCCCATGTTAAATCTTTCCGGAACTTTCTTCAGAACAGAGAGAAGTACACTTTAGACAAACTGCTCCCATCTCCACATTTTACACACAAAACCAAAAAAAACAACATATATCAGTTCATTGGGGTTCCCTGATGCTCACGGTCTGGTCATATTTTGATAGGAGCCATAGTTTTTGAACAGGTGGCAAAATTGTCAGATATAATCCTTAATGCATTCTTAATGGCACTCAGTGCTGCAGTTGGGAAATTGTCATAAGTCGTCACTATGGTAACCTTTGATCTCTGGGTTTACACACACAGGTGTTTGTAAACATTCCTTCACTACTACTTACATTTAATGTCTTAATTTAACTCCTTCAGCCTAATTTCAGCTGCAGGAACCATTCAAATATCAAACTATTCAGCCTTTTCAGCACTTGATGGGGAACTTTCAACTTTTTCAAAATATGTTATACTTTTTAAAATATTCAGCTTTTTAAAGTCTTTTTTTAACATGGAAGTCATTGCAATGCATTTAAGCTGTAACAACTCACACACTCTCTCTCTCTCTCTCACAGACAGACAGACAGACACACACTCTCT
>NW_022988072.1:15000-44572 GCF_902827165.1 Trematomus bernacchii | reverse complement strand
AGTTGTCTTAAGAGCTTCAAGTGGAAACGTTTTACTGACTTAACCTCGTAGATATGGCACCGGCAGTCACTTGTAGTCCGTCTCCTGAAGGCCGGGGTAAGTTGTAGTTCAGCCGTAGTTTCAGTCGTAGTTCAGCCGTAGTTCAGCAGCAGTTCAGCCGTAGTTTCAGTAGTTGATTCAGTCGTAGTTCAGCCGCAGTTCAGCTGTAGTTCAGCCGCAGTTCAGCTGTAGTTCAGCCGCAGTTCACACACACTCAGTCACACACACACAGTCACACACACACTCTCAGTCACACACACACAGTCACACACACACACTCTCAGTCACACACACTCAGTCACACACACTCTCAGTCACACACACACACACACTCTCAGTCACACACACACAGTCACACACACACAGTCACACACACACACTGTCACACACACTCAGTTACACACACACACACTCTCAGTCACACACACTCAGTCACACACACACACAGTCACACACACTCTCAGTCACACACACACTCACAGTCACACACACACACACTCAGTCACACACACAGTCACACACACTCAGTCACACACACACAGTCACACACACAGTCACACACACAGTCACACACACACACAGTCACACACACAGTCACACACACTCAGTCACACACACTCAGTCACACACACACAGTCACACACACACAGTCACACACACAGTCACACAGTCACACACACACACACAGTCACACACACTCAGTCACACACACACACAGTCACACACATTCTCAGTCACACACACACAGTCACACACACACAGTCACACACACAGTCACACAGTCACACACACACACAGTCACACACACTCAGTCACACACACACACAGTCACACACATTCTCAGTCACACACACTCAGTCACACACACTCAGTCACACACACACTCTCAGTCACACACTCAGTCACACACACACTCTCAGTCACACACATTCTCAGTCACACACACACACTCAGTCACACACATTCTCAGTCACACACACACACTCAGTCACACACATTCTCAGTCACACACACTCAGTCACACACACACTCTCAGTCACACACACATTCTCAGTCACACACACACTCTCAGTCACACACATTCACACACACACTCAGTCACACACTCTCAGTCTCACACACACTCTCAGTCAGTCACACACTCTCAGTCAGTCACACACACACACTCTCAGTCACACACACACACTCTCAGTCACACACACTCTCAGTCACACACACAGTCACACACACTCTCAGTCACACACACACACACACACACAATCACACACGAACACTCTCAGTCACACACACTGTCACACACTCAGACAGTCACACACACACTCTCAGACAGTCACACACACACTCTCAGTCACACACACACACACACTCTCAGTCACACACACTGTCACACACACTGTCACACACACACTCAGTCACACACACTGTCACACACACACTCAGTCACACACACACACAGTCACACACACACACCTCTCAGTCACACACACTCAGTCACACACGCACACACACACTCTCAGTCACACACACACACACAGTCACACACGCACTCTCAGTCACACACACACTCAGTCACACACACACACAAACACAGTCACACACACTCTCAGTCACACACACACACACACACACACACTCAGTCACACACAAACACACAAACACAGTCACACACACACACCTCTCAGTCACACACACTGTCACACACACACTCAGTCACACACACACACACACACACACAGTCACACACACACACCTCTCAGTCACACACACTCAGTCACACACGCACACACACTCAGTCAGTCACACACGCACACACACACACACACAGTCACACACACCCACATTCTCGGTCACACACACACACTCTCAGTCACACACACACACACACACACACACTCAGTCACACACACTCAGTCAGTCACACACTCTCAGTCAGTCACACACTCTCAGTCAGTCACACACACACACTCTCAGTCACACACATACACTCTCAGTCACACACATTCTCAGTCACACACTCTCAGTCACACACACAGTCTCACACACACAGTCACACACACTCTCAGTCACACACACACACACACTCTCAGTCACACACACTCAGTCACACACACACAGTCACACACACACAGTCACACACACTCTCAGTCACACACACACACACTCTCAGTCACACACAGTCACACACACACAGTCACACACACTCAGTTACACACACACACACACTCTCAGTCACACACACACACACTCTCAGTCACACACAGTCACACACACACAGTCACACACACTCAGTCACACACACACTCACAGTCACACACACACACTCATTCACACACACAGTCACACACACACAGTCACACACACTCAGTCACACACACACAGTCACACACACAGTCACACACACAGTCACACACACTCAGTCACACACACACTCAGTCACACACACTCAGTCACACACACAGTCACACACACAGTCACACACACACTCAGTCACACTAACACAGTCACACACACACAGTCACACACACACACAGTCACACACACTCAGTCACACACACACAGTCACACACACAGTCACACACACTCAGTCACACACACACACACACACTCAGTCACACACACACAGTCACACACACACAGTCACACAGTCACACACACAGTCACACAGTCACACACACACACAGTCACACACATTCTCAGTCACACACACTCAGTCACACACACTCAGTCACACACACATTCTCAGTCACACACACACTCTGTCACACACATTCACACACACTCTCAGTCACACACACACTCTCAGTCACACACACATTCTCAGTCACACACACATTCTCAGTCACACACACTCAATCACACACACATTCTCAGTCACACACACTCAGTCACACACATTCTCAGTCACACACACACACTCAGTCACACACATTCTCAGTCACACACACATTCTCAGTCACACACACACTCTCAGTCACACACATTCACACACACACTCAGTCACACACACTCTCAGTCTCACACACACTCAGTCAGTCACACACTCTCAGTCAGTCACACACACACACTCTCAGTCACACACATTCTCAGTCACACACTCTCAGTCACACACACAGTCACACACACTCTCAGTCACACACACAGTCACACACACTCTCAGTCACACACACACACACACACACACAATCACACACACACTCTCAGTCACACACACACACACACACACTCTCAGTCACACACACACTCTCAGTCACACACACACACACACACACACTCTCAGTCACACACACACACACACACACTCTCAGTCACACACACACTCTCAGTCACACACACACAGTCACACACACACACACACACACTCAGTCACACACACACAGTCACACACACACAGTCACACAGTCACACACACAGTCACACAGTCACACACACACACAGTCACACACATTCTCAGTCACACACACTCAGTCACACACACTCAGTCACACACACATTCTCAGTCACACACACACTCTGTCACACACATTCACACACACTCTCAGTCACACACACACTCTCAGTCACACACACATTCTCAGTCACACACACATTCTCAGTCACACACACTCAGTCACACACACATTCTCAGTCACACACACTCAGTCACACACATTCTCAGTCACACACACACACTCAGTCACACACATTCTCAGTCACACACACATTCTCAGTCACACACACACTCTCAGTCACACACATTCACACACACACTCAGTCACACACACTCTCAGTCTCACACACACTCAGTCAGTCACACACTCTCAGTCAGTCACACACACACACTCTCAGTCACACACATTCTCAGTCACACACTCTCAGTCACACACACAGTCACACACACTCTCAGTCACACACACAGTCACACACACTCTCAGTCACACACACACACACACACACAATCACACACACACTCTCAGTCACACACACACACACACACACTCTCAGTCACACACACACTCTCAGTCACACACACACACACACACACACTCTCAGTCACACACACACACACACACACACTCTCAGTCACACACACACTCTCAGTCACACACACACTCTCAGTCACACACACACTGTCACACACACACTCAGTCACACACACACACAGTCACACACACACACCTCTCAGTCACACACACACAGTCGCACACTCAGTCACACACACACAGTCACACACGCACACACATTCTCAGTCACACACATTCTCAGTCACACACATTCTCAGTCACACACACATTCTCAGTCACACACATTCTCAGTCACACACATTCTCAGTCACACACACATTCTCAGTCACACACATTCTCAGTCACACACACTCAGTCACACACACATTCTCAGTCACACACACTCAGTCACACACACATTCTCAGTCACACACACACACTCAGTCACACACATTCTCAGTCACACACACACTCAGTCACACACACATTCTCAGTCACACACATTCTCAGTCACACACACATTCTCAGTCACACACACACTCTCAGTCACACACACATTCTCAGTCACACACACACTCTCAGTCACACACACACTCAGTCACACACATTCTCAGTCACACACACTCAGTCACACACACATTCTCAGTCACACACACTCAGTCACACACACATTCTCAGTCACACACACACACTCAGTCACACACATTCTCAGTCACACACACACACTCAGTCACACACATTCTCAGTCACACACACATTCTCAGTCACACACACACTCTCAGTCACACACACATTCTCAGTCACACACACACTCTCAGTCACACACATTCACACACACACTCAGTCACACACACTCTCAGTCTCACACACACTCAGTCAGTCACACACTCTCAGTCAGTCACACACACTCTCAGTCACACACACACACTCTCAGTCACACACATTCTCAGTCACACACTCTCAGTCACACACTCAGTCACACACACTCTCAGTCACACACACACACAATCACACACACACTCTCAGTCACACACACTCAGTCACACATGCTCACACAGACACTGTCACACACTCAGACAGTCACACACACACTCTCAGTCACACACACACACACACTCTCAGTCACACACATTCTCAGTCACACACTCTCAGTCACACACACAGTCACACACACTCTCAGTCACACACACAGTCACACACACACACTCTCAGTCACACACACTCAGTCACACATGCTCACACAGACACTGTCACACACTCAGACAGTCACACACACACTCTCAGTCACACACACACACACTCTCAGTCACACACACACACACACACACACAGTCACACACGCACTCTCAGTCACACACACACTCAGTCACACACACACACAAACACAGTCACACACACTCTCAGTCACACACACACACACACACGCACTCAGTCACACACACAAACACAGTCACACACACTTCTATCAATGCTTTTACTTTTGAAATTATATTTGTTTTAACCTCAGAGAAGGGAATGCTACATGCTAACTGCTAACAGGCCGTTTATTTATAGAGCACATTTCAACACAAGGCAAAACAAAGTGCTTTACAAACATGAAAGACATTAAGAGCATTTAAGAAACGTATTATGAAATGATATCTAAAAACACTCATTTAAAAGCAATGATATATATATATATATATATATATATATATATATATATATATATATATATATATATATATAAACTACATTAGCTTAGCTTCTTTAAACAGGTGAACTCACCTCCAGCTGACGCCCTGCTGCCTCCTGATTGGTCCACGAGGGGGAGGAACATCACGTGACTTCAGGTCTTTGACAAATACATATAATCTGAAATATGAAACTCTATTTTCTTTTATACAGCGTTTGTGTGTGACTGTCAATAATATAACTTTATCAGTATATGAATGAAAGACAGTCTCAGGTGTTCCCGCTGCTGCCCCCTGCTGGACAGGAAGGACACACCTTATTGACCCTCTGGGTGCTTTCTCTCCTGATGGAGTCCCGTGCTGCCGTCAGCTGATTGGACCATAATGAGGTCATTGTGCTGCAGAACAAAGGCTGCTCTCATTGGTCGGCTGCGGGCGGACAGCCAATCAGAGAGCAGGAACACAGAGTCATATTCTTTTATATAAAATACAGAAAAAAGATAAAAAGAGAGCCTTAAAAGTAAATCTATCAATAAATATAATAAAATAAATAGGTTATTAAATTCTACATAATTATAACATACATTTGAAGTACATTAACAAATCCATAAAATAAATGCTATTTAAATCAAATAAGTAGTTTTTATGGATAAAAAAACAATAATAAAAATAAATTATTCTAAAAAACCCAGGAATTAGTTTTTAATTCTGTTCCATCTTTATTTACAATCATCTTTATTTACAATCATCTGGTTCAACAGGTAGAAAGAGAATAACTCCCGACTGATTGGAAAAAAACTCAAATAAACACGTGAATAAATACATTTCAGTCATTACTTAATGATTGAAGCCAAATTATTATAAAGATGAAGAAAAGTTAAATCAGATTAAAAACCTCCATTTCCATTAAAAAGGGATTTTAATGAAATATAAATCACTTATTTCAGATTTCATATATTTTCATCTTAAAAGCATCAAAACAAGCTTTTATTTCATAAAAATGTAAAGTTTTGTTGTTTTAAATAAAGTTTAGCAGCGGCTCGTTTTGTCTAAAAGTGAACAGGGTCAAATATGAAACTAACAGATATCCCCCTGAAACTCCGCCGCCTCATCACTGACGCCAACACTGTCCTTTTATATATTACACCTTTTCTGACGGGTCATGTTTAAATATGCTAATGAGGCGTTATGTCATGCTAATGCTAATGCTAATGCTAATGCTAATAGGAGTTAGAGCTAGTGATGAGCTACGGAAGATAAACAGTCTCAAGATTACAAAACAAGAGTTGTCTTAAGAGCTTCAAGTGGAAACGTTTTACTGACTTAACCTCGTAGATATGGCACCGGCAGTCACTTGTAGTCCGTCTCCTGAAGGCCGGGGTAAGTTGTAGTTCAGCCGTAGTTTCAGTCGTAGTTCAGCCGTAGTTCAGCAGCAGTTCAGCCGTAGTTTCAGTAGTTGATTCAGTCGTAGTTCAGCCGCAGTTCAGCTGTAGTTCAGCCGCAGTTCAGCTGTAGTTCAGCCGCAGTTCAGCCGTAGTTTCAGTTGTTGATTCAGTCGTAGTTCAGCCGCAGTTCAGCCGTAGTTTCAGTCGTAGTTCAGTCGTAGTTCAGCCGTAGTTCAGCAGCAGTTCAGCCGTAGTTTCAGTAGTTGATTCAGTCGTAGTTCAGCCGCAGTTCAGCTGTAGTTCAGCTGTAGTTCAGCCGCAGTTCAGCCGTAGTTTCAGTTGTTGATTCAGTCGTAGTTCAGCCGCAGTTCAGCCGTAGTTTCAGTTGTAGTTCAGCCACAGTTCGGCCGCAGTTCAGTTGTGGTTTAGCCGTAATTTCAGTCGTAGGTCCGCCGTAGTTCAGCCGTAGTTCAGCAGCAGTTCAGCTGCAGTTCAGCCGTAGTTTCAGTAGTTGATTCAGTCGTAGTTCAGCTGCAGTTCAGCTGTAGTTCAGCCGCAGTTCAGCCGTAGTTTCAGTTGTTGATTCAGTCGTAGTTCAGCCGCAGTTCAGCCGTAGTTTTAGTTGTAGTTCAGCCACAGTTCGGCCGCAGTTCAGTTGTGGTTTAGCCGTAGTTTCAGTTGTAGGTCCGCCGTAGTTCAGCCGTAGTTCAGCAGCAGTTCAGTCGTATTCGGACCTCCTGAAAGTCGGGGGTAAGTTGTAGTTCAGCCGTAGTTTCAGTAGTGGTTTCAGTCGGTGGTCAGTCGTGTTCCGACCTCCTGAAAGCTGTAGTTCAGACCCTCTCTGTCCTCCTGACGGGGGCCCCTGGGGGGTGGGGAGCCCCTCGGGGGTCTGTCTCCGGTGCGCCCCCCCTCTGACGGTAACAGGTAGCTATGAGCAGGGCTCCAGCTCCCAGGTGCATCCCAGCCGCCGCCCAGCCACTGTACAGCGCCCCCCCCTTCTCCCAGCGGGGGGCCACGGGGGGCAGTGAGGGGTCGAACCGGCTCAGGGAGGCCAGGCGGGCCACGTGAGACACCGGGACTAGAACCAGGAGCCCTGCCACCAGGCTGAGGGCCCCCCCCAACACCCAGCAGGACCCTCTTCTGACGGGACCCCCAGCTGTGAACCACCTGTAGTCCGGGGGCCGTCAGCAGCAGAGCCAGCAGACTGAAGCCCAGCGAGGCCCCTGTGAGGACCCGGGCCCACAGCAGGTGGGGGGGCAGGGCCAGGAGCCCGGGGTGGGGCCGGCACTGCAGGGGCCCCCCGTCGTGAACCACACAGCCCCCCCACAGAGACAGATCAAACCTCTCAGCTGGCAGCAGGTCGGAGGCCAGAGAGAGCCAGGGGGCCAATAGGGAGGTGAGAGAGAGCAGAGAGGCCCCCAGGAGCAGAAGGAACCCCCACAGGTCAGGAGAGAACACCCCCACAACGTCCAGCTGCATGGTACGATCCGTCAGGAGTCAGAGAGTCAGAGAGAGAGGACGGGAGAGCTTATAATGGAGGGAGGGGGGAGAGGAGGAGCTGTAGGGAGGCTCAGGATACGTCTGAGAGAGGGAGGATTCAATGTGGGGATACACAGAATAATAATGAATTCATGAATTCAATGGTTGAGGTAAGTAGTTGAAAGGATAGCGTAGTGCACCTGTCACATCAATAAAGTCTTATTACCCCCCGATGTAGGAACAATACTTTATAGGGAGCAATGAAACTATAAACAGCTAAACAAACAAGTCATACAAAGAATGAAGACAATGGTTTATTAGGGTGAGGGGTGCACTGACACATCAAAGGGATTTAGGGGCGGGACTAAGGTTTTATGGGGGGTCATAAATCAATCACTAATCGAACCCTATCCTTTCAGCTACTGAGGAACAATGAGAAATACATCGAACAAAAACGTTACAAAATAATAAATAGATAAAGAAAAAAATACAATGAAATGTCAAAAATAAATAACATGTTTCATAAATCATAAATCAAATACAATAATAGAATATAAAAAGGTCACAAAAATATACAAAAATATATAAATTAAGGTAAAAAATAAATGACGATTTATATGATGATGTAAAAATAATAAAACGGTATTATTGTCCGTTCAGTGCCCTGTGCAGGTCCAGACTCTCTGAGCTGTTCAGCGCTCTGTGCAGGTCCAGACTCTCTGAGCTGTTCAGCGCTCTGTGCAGGTCCAGACTCTCTGAGCTGTTCAGCGCTCTGTGCAGGTCCAGACTCTCTCAGCTGTTCAGTGCCCTGTGCAGGTCCAGACTCTCTGAGCTGTTCAGCGCTCTGTGCAGGTCCAGACTCTCTGAGCTGTTCAGCGCTCTGTGCAGGTCCAGACTCTCTGAGCTGTTCAGCGCTCTGTGCAGGTCCAGACTCTCTGAGCTGTTCAGCGCTCTGTGCAGGTCCAGACTCTCTCAGCTGTTCAGTGCCCTGTGCAGGTCCAGACTCTCTGAGCTGTTCAGCACCCTGTGCAGGTCCAGACTCTCTGAGCTGTTCAGCGCCCTGTGCAGGTCCAGACTCTCTGAGCTGTTCAGCGCCCTGTGCAGGTCCAGACTCTCTGAGCTGTTCAGTGCCCTGTGCAGGTCCAGACTCTCTGAGCTGTTCAGCGCTCTGTGCGGGTCCAGACTCTCTGAGCTGTTCAGTGCCCTGTGCGGGTCCAGACTCTCTCAGCTGTTCAGTGCCCTGTGCAGGTCCAGACTCTCTGAGCTGTTCAGCGCTCTGTGCAGGTCCAGACTCTCTGAGCTGTTCAGCGCTCTGTGCAGGTCCAGACTCTCTGAGCTGTTCAGCGCTCTGTGCAGGTCCAGACTCTCTGAGCTGTTCAGCGCTCTGTGCAGGTCCAGACTCTCTGAGCTGTTCAGTGCCCTGTGCAGGTCCAGACTCTCTGAGCTGTTCAGCGCCCTGTGCAGGTCCAGACTCTCTGAGCTGTTCAGCGCTCTGTGCAGGTCCAGACTCTCTCAGCTGTTCAGTGCAGGTCCAGACTCTCTGAGCTGTTCAGCGCCCTGTGCAGGTCCAGACTCTCTGAGCTGTTCAGCGCCCTGTGCAGGTCCAGACTCTCTGAGCTGTTCAGCGCTCTGTGCGGGTCCAGACTCTCTGAGCTGTTCAGCGCTCTGTGCGGGTCCAGACTCTCTGAGCTGTTCAGCGCCCTGTGCGGGTCCAGACTCTCTGAGCTGTTCAGCGCTCTGTGCAGGTCCAGACTCTCTCAGCTGTTCAGTGCCCTGTGCAGGTCCAGACTCTCTGAGCTGTTCAGCGCCCTGTGCAGGTCCAGACTCTCTCAGCTGTTCAGCGCCCTGTGCAGGTCCAGACTCTCTGAGCTGTTCAGCGCCCTGTGCAGGTCCAGACTCTCTGAGCTGTTCAGCGCCCTGTGCAGGTCCAGACTCTCTGAGCTGTTCAGCGCCCTGTGCAGGTCCAGACTCTCTGAGCTGTTCAGTGCCCTGTGCAGGTCCAGACTCTCTCAGCTGTTCAGCGCCCTGTGCAGGTCCAGACTCTCTGAGCTGTTCAGCGCCCTGTGCAGGTCCAGACTCTCTCAGCTGTTCAGCGCCCTGTGCAGGTCCAGACTCTCTGAGCTGTTCAGCGCCCTGTGCAGGTCCAGACTCTCTCAGCTGTTCAGCGCCCTGTGCAGGTCCAGACTCTCTGCTGCATAATGGTGTGATAACAAAGCCTCATTGTCTGCTCACAGGAAGTCCTCCAGGAAGTGAAGCTTTGTTTCAGCCTCTTTGTAACCGAGCCCCCCCGACCCCCCCCGCCCCGTTTAACAAGACATCCCTTTGTTTATCTAACGAGGAAAACAGGAAGGCGTTGGTGAGGTTTCCACATCCAGGAACATGATGCTAAAACACTTTTAATATAGAAGTAAACATATAAAAAAAAGTATAAAAACACACGGTGCTCGAGAAATAGTTTTTATTATTTTTAAAAACAGTGAAACATGCACAAACATGCACACACACACACACACACACACACACACACACACACACACACACACACACACACTTCAGTTTAACATGTTTTAACATTCCCTTTAGGGAACTAATGAGCAGGTTGATGGCACACATCGTTTAATACTATCAGTCCCTTTAGGGAACTAATGAGCAGGTTGGTGGCACACATCGTTTAATACTATCAGCCCCTGAAGGGAACTAATTATTGAATTATAAATACACACATTAGCACGTTTCCAACAAATATCCTATTTCAAGGACCCGATTAGCAATTTTAGGGAACAAATAATTAATATTCTGAAAAAAGTTGTAATTTTAGGGAACTAATTTGTCAGGTGAGGAAAGAAAAAATATATTTAAAAAAAGGTTCAAATTATATCCAAATGAGTCAAGTTAAAAAATGACTTACTTCAGGGAACTAATTTGTATTGTTGAGGGAACATAATACGATTTAGCAAGATTAACTCATTAGTTGGCACAAGTTATTTAATATTAGTCAGGCAGTAATATACGGGAACAAATCTGTCATTCAAGGATAAGAGTAAAAAAGTACACGTGGATGTAATGGCACAGTTTGGAGGGAGTCACTTTAGGGAACTAAAGTCACGTCAGGGAACTAAAGTCACGTCAGGGAACTAACGCCGCTTCAGGGAACAAACGTGACGTTAGGGAACTAATGTCGCTTCAGGGAACTAAAGCCACTTCAGGGAACAAAAGTCACTTTAGGGAACTAACGTGACGCCAGGGAACTAAAGTCGCTTCAGGGAACTAAAGTCGCGTCAGGGAACTAAAGTCACGTCAGGGAACTAAAGTCACGTCAGGGAACTAACGCCGCTTCAGGGAACAAAAGTCACGTCAGGGAACTAACGTGACTTTAGGGAACTAACGTCGCTTCAGGGAACTACAGTCACGTCAGGGAACTAAAGTCACGTCAGGGAACTAAAGTTGCTTCAGGGAACAAAAGTCACTTTAGGGAACTAACGTGACGTCAGGGAACTAACGCCGCTTCAGGGAACAAAAGTCACTTTAGGGAACTAACGTGACGTTAGGGAACTAACGTCGCTTCAGGGAACTAAAGCCGCTCCAGGGAACTAAAGTCGCTTTAGGGAACAAAGGTCGCTTCAGGGAACTAAAGCCGCTTGAGGGAACTAAGGTCGCTTTAGGGAACTAAAGTCGCTTTACGGAACGAAAGTCGTTTTAGGGAACGAAAGTCGCGTCAGGGAACTAACGTGACTTCAGGGAACTAACGTGACTTCAGGGAACTAACGTGACTTCAGGGAACTAAAGCCGCTTTAGGGAACGAAAGTCGCTTTAGGGAACTAAAGTCACGTCAGGGAACTAACGTGACTTCAGGGAACTAACGTGACTTCAGGGAACTAAAGCCGCGTTAGGGAACTAAAGTCGCTTTAGGGAACTAAAGCCGCTCCAGGGAACTAAAGTCGCTTTAGGGAACTAAAGCCGATTTAGGGAACAAAGGTCGCTTCAGGGAACTAAAGCCGCTTCAGGGAACTAAAGCCGCTTGAGGGAACTAAGGTCGCTTTAGGGAACTAACGTCACTTCAGGGAACTAAAGTCGCTTTACGGAACGAAAGTCGTTTTAGGGAACGAAAGTCGCGTCAGGGAACTAACGTGACTTCAGGGAACTAACGTGACTTCAGGGAACTAACGTGACTTCAGGGAACTAAAGCCGCTTTAGGGAACGAAAGTCGCTTTAGGGAACTAAAGTCACGTCAGGGAACTAACGTGACTTCAGGGAACTAACGTGACTTCAGGGAACTAAAGCCGCTTTAGGGAACTAAAGTCGCTTTAGGGAACTAAAGCCGCTTTAGGGAACTAAAGCCGCTTTAGGGAACTAAAGTCGCTTTAGGGAACTAAAGTCGGGAGGAGCTTTGTTTTGGCAAACAGGCTTTAAGATGGACATTTTAACTCGTCATTTTTAACACGTTTCTATAATATTTAACCGCTCTGACTCTTCCTCGTCTTCTTCTTCTTCCTCTTCTTCCTCGTCTTCCTCTAACAGCAACACAGAGGCCAGTCCAGATAAAGTGTAAATAAGTTAAACCGGACGAACGTTGGCACACACACCTTTACAATAAATAAATAAATAACCACTGTCAGAGCGGCTGCGTGTGATTGGCCGAGCATGGGACGTCCAATCAGAGTGAAGTGTTATTTGATGTTCTTCAGTAGTGAGGTGCGAGCGTTCACCACGGCCTTGAAGGCATCTTCGCTGCCGGGGGCAACACATTTATCAGGATGAAGCAACACCGCCAACTTCCTGTACGCCTTGTTCACTTCCTCCCTGGAAACAAGAGGCGGAACCAACGTTACAACCTGGTCACATGACTTCACGTCACCACCGCTAAGCTAAAGGTGGCTAATGTTAGCTACAAAGTGCTGACTCACCGTGTGGCCCCTGGTTTGACCCCCAGCATGTCCCAGGAGTCCTTGCTGTTTCTGATGCGTCTGATGGTGTCCGCCTGCTCTTTAGTGAACCCCACGCTGAGCTCCGTCACCGGACGCTTTCCACCGTTCTCACACATGTCGGTGATGGAGGAGAAGAACGCCTGCGGGGAGTAAATATTTATATTCACTTTGGAGGTTTTGAAGAGCTGTACAGATAAAGCTGTATTGTATCAAATTCTAGCCAACTGTATCGTAAAGCATCGTAAACTTTCGTTAACCTTCGTATCGTAAAGTATCATATCTTACCGCAAATTATCGGAATGCATCATAATGTAATGTATCGCACTGTTCCTAAAGTATCGTAAAGTATCCTAAAGTATCGTAATGTAATGTATCGTATCGCACTGTATCGTAAATTATAGCATGCATCACCTGGAACATCTCGTTGATTGTATCGTAGCGTGTTGTTCTGTATCTTATCGTACAGTACTGTATTCTTTGATGTAAAGCGTCTTCGAGCTTTAGGAAAGGCGCGATAACGATCCAATGTTTTCATATTATTATTACCTGGAACATCTCGTTGATCCCCTCGCCGCTCTGCGCTGACGTCTCAAAGTAATGAAACCCTCGAGACTCAGCGAAGAGTCGTCCCTCGCCTTCATCGACCACACGTCTCTTCGTCAGGTCCACCTGTACAAACAGTCATATATTAAATATGCCATCAGATACTTTAGTACTTCATTATTCTGAGGCTTCAGGTACCTTGTTGGCGCAGACCACAAACACGATGCTGTCCATGTTCGCCTGAGACCCCATTTCCTGTTTCATCTCCCCGAGCCAGCTGTCCAACGCCTCGAAACTCTCCCTCAGACCCACGTCGTACACCAGAAGCACGCCCTGGGAGTCCTTATAGAACTCATTACGCACCTGAACACATCACAAGACATATACATAACCCCCTGGGAGTCCTTATAGAACTCATTACGCACCTGAACACATCACAACACATACATATAACCCCCTGAGAGTCCTTATAGAACTCATTACGCACCTGAACACATCACAACACATATAACCCCCTGAGAGTCCTTATAGAACTCATTACGCACCTGAACACATCACAACACATATATATAACCCCCTGAGAGTCCTTATAGAACTCATTACGCACCTGAACACATCACAACACATATATATAACCCCCTGAGAGTCCTTATAGAACTCATTACGCACCTGAACACATCACAACACATATACATGAGTCCTTATAGAACTCATTACGCACCTGAACACATCACAACACATATATATAACCCCCTGAGAGTCCTTATAGAACTCATTACGCACCTGAACACATCACAACACATATATATAACCCCCTGGGAGTCCTTATAGAACTCATTACGCACCTGAACACATCACAACACATATAACCCCCTGAGAGTCCTTATAGAACTCATTACGCACCTGAACACATCACAACACATATATATAACCCCCTGAGAGTCCTTATAGAACTCATTACGCACCTGAACACATCACAACACATATATATAACCCCCTGAGAGTCCTTATAGAACTCATTACGCACCTGAACACATCACAACACATATATATAACCCCCTGGGAGTCCTTATAGAACTCATTACGCACCTGAACACATCACAACACATATATATATAACCCCCTGAGAGTCCTTATAGAACTCATTACGCACCTGAACACATCACAACACATATATATAACCCCCTGAGAGTCCTTATAGAACTCATTACGCACCTGAACACATCACAACACATATAACCCCCTGAGAGTCCTTATAGAACTCATTACGCACCTGAACACATCACAACACATATATATATATAACCCCCTGAGAGTCCTTATAGAACTCATTACGCACCTGAACACATCACAACACATATATATAACCCCCTGAGAGTCCTTATAGAACTCATTACGCACCTGAACACATCACAACACATATATATAACCCCCTGGGAGTCCTTATAGAACTCATTACGCACCTGAACACATCACAACACATATATATAACCCCCTGAGAGTCCTTATAGAACTCATTACGCACCTGAACACATCACAACACATATATATAACCCCCTGGGAGTCCTTATAGAACTCATTACGCACCTGAACACATCACAACACATATATATAACCCCCTGAGAGTCCTTATAGAACTCATTACGCACCTGAACACATCACAACACATATATATAACCCCCTGGGAGTCCTTATAGAACTCATTACGCACCTGAACACATCACAACACATATAACCCCCTGAGAGTCCTTATAGAACTCATTACGCACCTGAACACATCACAACACATATATATAACCCCCTGAGAGTCCTTATAGAACTCATTACGCACCTGAACACATCACAACACATATACATAACCCCCTGAGAGTCCTTATAGAACTCATTACGCACCTGAACACATCACAACACATATATATAACCCCCTGAGAGTCCTTATAGAACTCATTACGCACCTGAACACATCACAACACATATATATAACCCCCTGAGAGTCCTTATAGAACTCATTACGCACCTGAACACATCACAACACATATATATAACCCCCTGAGAGTCCTTATAGAACTCATTACGCACCTGAACCACATCACAACACATATATATAACCCCCTGAGAGTCCTTATAGAACTCATTACGCACCTGAACACATCACAACACATATATATAACCCCCCTGAGAGTCCTTATAGAACTCATTACGCACCTGAACCACATCACAACACATATAACCCCCTGAGAGTCCTTATAGAACTCATTACGCACCTGAACACATCACAACACATATATATAACCCCCTGGGAGTCCTTATAGAACTCATTACGCACCTGAACACATCACAACACATATATATAACCCCCTGAGAGTCCTTATAGAACTCATTACGCACCTGAACACATCACAACACATATATATAAACCCCCTGAGAGTCCTTATAGAACTCATTACGCACCTGAACACATCACAACACATATATATAACCCCCTGGGAGTCCTTATAGAACTCATTACGCACCTGAACACATCACAACACATATAACCCCCTGAGAGTCCTTATAGAACTCATTACGCACCTGAACACATCACAACACATATATATAACCCCCTGAGAGTCCTTATAGAACTCATTACGCACCTGAACACATCACAACACATATATATAACCCCCTGGGAGTCCTTATAGAACTCATTACGCACCTGAACACATCACAACACATATATATAACCCCCTGGGAGTCCTTATAGAACTCATTACGCACCTGAACACATCACAACACATATATATAACCCCCTGGGAGTCCTTATAGAACTCATTACGCACCTGAACACATCACAACACATATATATAACCCCCTGAGAGTCCTTATAGAACTCATTACGCACCTGAACACATCACAACACATATATATAACCCCCTGAGAGTCCTTATAGAACTCATTACGCACCTGAACACATCACAACACATATACATAACCCCCTGAGAGTCCTTATAGAACTCATTACGCACCTGAACACATCACAACACATATATATAACCCCCTGAGAGTCCTTATAGAACTCATTACGCACCTGAACACATCACAACACATATACATAACCCCCTGGGAGTCCTTATAGAACTCATTACGCACCTGAACACATCACAACACATATATATAACCCCCTGAGAGTCCTTATAGAACTCATTACGCACCTGAACACATCACAACACATATACATAACCCCCTGGGAGTCCTTATAGAACTCATTACGCACCTGAACACATCACAACACATATATATAACCCCCTGAGAGTCCTTATAGAACTCATTACGCACCTGAACACATCACAACACATATAACCCCCTGAGAGTCCTTATAGAACTCATTACGCACCTGAACACATCACAACACATATACATAACCCCCTGAGAGTCCTTATAGAACTCATTACGCACCTGAACACATCACAACACATATATATAACCCCCTGAGAGTCCTTATAGAACTCATTACGCACCTGAACACATCACAAGACATATAACCCCCTGAGAGTCCTTATAGAACTCATTACGCACCTGAACACATCACAACACATATATATAACCCCCTGAGAGTCCTTATAGAACTCATTACGCACCTGAACACATCACAACACATATACATAACCCCCTGAGAGTCCTTATAGAACTCATTACGCACCTGAACACATCACAACACATATATATAACCCCCTGGGAGTCCTTATAGAACTCATTACGCACCTGAACACATCACAACACATATAACCCCCTGAGAGTCCTTATAGAACTCATTACGCACCTGAACACATCACAACACATATACATAACCCCCTGGGAGTCCTTATAGAACTCATTACGCACCTGAACACATCACAACACATATATATAACCCCCTGGGAGTCCTTATAGAACTCATTACGCACCTGAACACATCACAACACATATACATAACCCCCTGAGAGTCCTTATAGAACTCATTACGCACCTGAACACATCACAAGACATATATATAACCCCCTGGGAGTCCTTATAGAACTCATTACGCACCTGAACACATCACAACACATATATATAACCCCCTGGGAGTCCTTATAGAACTCATTACGCACCTGAACACATCACAAGACATATATATAACCCCCTGGGAGTCCTTATAGAACTCATTACGCACCTGAACACATCACAAGACATATATATAACCCCCTGAGAGTCCTTATAGAACTCATTACGCACCTGAACACATCACAACACATATACATAACCCCCTGAGAGTCCTTATAGAACTCATTACGCACCTGAACACATCACAAGACATATGTTATTGTTATTATTATATAACAATATTTAAAATATGGGTCCTACAGCACCACCTGCTGGAAGGTTTCCAACATTACAACTGTATTTGTTTTTGTTAAAAAGGTAAAAACAGTAAGAATATATTTATTATTTGATAAGAAAATATGGAAAATATAAACAAAAAAATATAGAATAATAACAACAATTATTGAATAAATGAAGAGACAAAAATATCACATAAAAATAACAAAAATAATGTTGTAAAAAACACAAATATAAAAACGAAAAATTATAAATAATTAATATCTTTTTTTTTTTAGGGCTGTCAAGAAAAAATGCCACTAATTATTTTAACGCGATTAACGCATCTGTATTTTTTGTCCTCGCCGCCCCGTAGTTTCAGAGCGCATCGAGTTTAAAACACCGTCTACGAGCTGATGCTGACAGCCCCGCTCCTGCCGCCCGCTTGTGGCAGACCACACTTCCACGCTCACCGGCTGGCCATCGGGAGGACCGGGAGGGTGTGTGTGTGTGTGAGGGGCGAGCGAAGCACACCTTACATGTTGTTGTTGTTGTTAGCATCTGGTGCTAGCTAGCTGCGCTAACGGATATAAGGAGCTGTTTCAATGAAAACAGAGGAGCGACATTTCGCCGACAACTGCGCCGAGCACTTGACTTGATGCAGGTAGCCAGACAGTGGGACCACACACACACACACACACACACACACACACACACACACACACACACACACACACACACACACACACACACACACACACACACACACACACACACACACACACACACACACAACACACACACACACACACACACACACACACCACACACACACACACACACACACACACACACACACACACACACACACACACACACACACACACACACACACACACACACACACACACACACACACACACACACACACACACACACACACACACACACACACACACACACGTAATGTTCAGAGGTTGTTGTGTTTAATATTCATGAGAATATTTGTCATTGTTCAAATGATAATAAACACACATTTGCATAAAGCATATTTGTCCCCTCATATGTTGATAAGAGTATTAAAAACTTGAAAAATATCCCTCTAAGGTACATTTAGAAACAGATAAAACAGCGATTAACTATTTTAAATCGACTGACAGCCCTACTTTTTTTAAATACTCACTTCGTAGAAGAAGGGATGTCCGGCCATGTCGAAAATGTTCACCTTGATTTCTCTGTCGCGGACCTGAACTCTGACAGAAACACACAGTAATATTATTATAACATTAATGAAGTTTTAAAGCCAGAATAAAACATGAGACACATACAATAAATACATATATATAAGGACTTACTTGGTGACGCCATAGTCGATGCCGATGGTCGCCAGATATTTAGGAACAAACCTCTTCTCACAGTAACGTTTAATAATGCAGCTCTGAAAGAAAATCAGGTTTAATTTCAAACCAAACTCCATCCAGAAAAACACTAATTTTTACAGAAAATGGGAGTTCATTTAAAGGTTTTATGCTCAAATAAATTACTATAACCACACTTTAATGACTATTTCAGATTCACTGTGATCTCCTGGTGAATTCGGCATCAATAATAAACACAAAGCAGATTTAATTTATTATAAAAACATGTTTTATCTGGATGATTTGCATGGTTGCTAGGCAGAATCTCACAGCCGCTGAACCAAAACAGCACGAGGAAGGTTACAAATAAAACTGATTATTAAATATTTAACAGTTTATTTATACGCCGAATTTAAGAGAAGATTTCAGTCTTTGTGAAAACATGTTTATTGTTGTTGTTGTTGTTGTGTGTTTTAATTATCAGTAAATAAGAAAGTGACGTGTGCAGCTCTTCACACCAAACTCCATTCAGAAATATACCGATTTAAGGGCAGGGTTTCTGAAGGAAGAAACATGATTAAATATATTAATATTAGTTATTATAATGTAATATGTATGCCGAATTTAAGTGAATATTGTCCTTATTATATAAAACATGTTTAAAAGGATAGTAATCAATGATGAAAAGCTTAATTCAGTAGCTTAAGTCACAATCATTGTAGGTAAATCCGGGTGATTTTTACAGTCCATAGGTTGTATGCATCATTACAGGGAAACCAGGAGATAAATAAACGGTATTTATTCAATGTAAAGCCTTTCAAACGTTGCTTTTAATAAACATGTAGTTATCTTGCTCTAAAACATGATAATTAGAGGAGAATCTGATGTTAAATCCTGAGTTTTCTGACCGTATTTTGGTGTAAAAGAGATGTATTTCTCACCTTCCCGACCTCGGCGTTGCCCAGACTGATGACTTTCACCCGCAGAGACTTCTTGCTCTCCCGCCTCTTCGGAGCCGAGCTCTCCATGTTGTTATTAATGGCTTTTATTACACAATTCAGCTTAAAAACTGCTGTTGTTGCTGTTAGCACGCAGAGCTAAAGCTAGCCGCTCTGGAGCTACACACGACTTCCGCTCATTACTTTCAAAATAAAACCAGCCAAAAACTTTGATTTAAATCATTTTATTTTCCTCAGAAGAAGAAAACATTAAATTAATAGAAACTATGAAATATTCAGAATGAGATAGAGTTCCATAAACGAGTAATCAGAGCCTACGATAATACAGAGCTAAAGCTAGCCGCTCTGGAGCTAACACACGACTTCCGCTCATTACTTTCAAAATAAAATCTGCAATGAAAACACTATTTTTGGCATAAACATTATAAATGAATACAGTAAAAAGGATTCCGCATAGAGGCTTCCTAATGACGTCATGGGATTTCGCGTGACGTCATTAGGAAGCCTCTATAGCAAGAGGGTTCAAAAAGAGTCAAGAATATTTAACCCTTGATATAAACTGTTAGCAAACAGCCACTTAAAAGCTACAACTTCCGCTCCGAATTTTCAAAATAAAACCATCAAAACAATGTGGAAGAATCCTCATAAAGAGAGGGTTTCAAAAAGAGTCAATAATAGCCTTGAAATCCCTTTTCATATAAATAACACCTTTATAGAAGTATTTCAAGGACTTTCATGTATTATTAAATCAATACAGCAATATCTGATAGATCGGATTTATTGAGACTTTTAATAAACTCAGTGTCTCTGAAGCAGAAACATCTTTCAATCATAACACACACTTTCTCAGGAATCAATCAGTGTGTGTGTGTGTGTGTGTGTGTGTGTGTGTGTGTGTGTGTGTGTGTGTCTGTGCGTGTGCGTGTGTGTATCCCCCTGCAGGGACCGTGTGGTACTCGAGGAATAGTTAATCAGTAAATCAATGTAGGTTACTGTGTAAAAAGATCATTTGATTTGAATGCAAATAATTATGCAAATGAGAACTGTCTTTTTAAAATGTATTTAGCTTTCAGATATCATATTACCAAGTATATAATATCATACAAATATTGAAATATAACATCCTGCATTTAGCATTTGAATCATGTCAACAAGTATCTAATAAAAACATAAAATGCACACATAAGAGCATTATAAACCACAAGATTACAATTATTTAATTGAATAAAAGTCCAATTCAAGCGATTTTCAGCATTATGTTGACACCAATATATATATATATATAAATAAACACAGAACATCCTGCAATAGGAACTACTCTGTAATTCATTCATACACATGTACACTTTGTTATATTCCTTTTAATGTATACTTTATATACATTTACAGGTAATGCAGTGTTTTAAGTAACTTATTTAACTTGATAACACAGACTTGAAGTAACAGTTATACATTAAACTACTAGGTATTACTAAAATAGTGTGTCTGCCTTCGAGCTAGTGGAGTTAATACATTTTTTAACATGATTCTGTCGTTTTTTCGCCGTAATATGAGTCATATTTCAATGTAAACTGGTCGGTAAAAGGCCTCAGTGAAAATGTATATTAAAGGCACTATGTTCAGAAAGTGGGTATTAACGCCCTCTTGTGGTCACGGTGAGGTACTGCAGCTGCTTTCCTGTCAAGCTAGAGGAATTGCATATTACATACCACTTTCGGTAACATCCTTCAGAATAAAACATTGTTTGTAACCGACGGAAGTGTATTTTAGTTTTTAAAACGTTCAATTTTACTTTACGACTTTATCTGACTGCACGGTATTGTAGTCAACTTGATACAGAAACGTATCATATCTTCTACATCTACTCACTAAGCGGGAAGACATGTTATTTGAAGAAAACAGTTCGTTTAGCTTCGGCTAATGTTGTGTGCTAATCATACGGTGGCCGAGACGCGCTGAAAACACATACGGCTAACACATAGAGCTAAGGTAATCGGGAGACTCGAGGGACTAACTGAGAGCTAGGTAGTTAATACACGTTTTAACATGTATCCTGTCTTTATTTCGCCGTATTATGAGTCATATTTCAATGTAAATTTGACGGTAAAAGGCTAGAAGAAGTGCGTATTTAATTTCATTTTAGCTTACCTGTACTGTACCCAATATACAAGCTGTTAATAAACTTTTCAATCAATTACCCTGATAGCACTGGTTACATCCGGGTCTTACCCTGATAAGGATGCATTGGTTACATCCGGGTCCCTTTGTTGTCGCTAGAATAGGGTTTAAGGGTTTCTCATCATGTGAACTCCACTAGCATGAACTCTGACTCAACTGTAAAGTTATACTGTCGATAAAACGTGCAAATTAAAACCACGTTTTATTTTGGAAGGTTGGGTTTAACAGGAAGTCTTGTATGTATGCAACTCCTCTAACTTGATAACGGAGTTGTAGTTACCAACTGTAGCCAGAAGAGGGCGCCAAAGCTCCTCTCTAAATGTTACCATGGACTGGATGCTATGTGATAATGACTTTGTATCTAGCGTGTTTGTTACTGTTTCTCTTTAAACAGCAAGCAAATAACCAGAACCAATGTTTGAAGCTCTCGGTCAGTCCCTCAAGTCTCCCGGTTACTTTAGTGTTATTAGCCGTATGTGTTTTCAGCGCGTTGAGCCCTCTCCGCCACCGTATGATTAGCACACAACATTAGCCGAAGCTAAACGAACTGTTTCCATCAAATAAAATGTCTTCCCGCTTAGTGAGCAGAGTTAGAAGATGTGATACGTTTCTGTATCAAGTTGACTACAATACCGTGCAGTCAGATAAAGTCGTACAATAAAATTGAGAATTAAAAAAACTAAAATACACCTCCGTCTGTTATCGAACATGTTTTATTTTGAAGGATGTTACAGGAAGTGGTATGTAATATGCAATTCCTCTAGCTTGACAGAAAAGCAGCTGCAGTAACTCACCATGCCACAAGAGGGCGTTAATACCCACTTTCTGAACATAGTGCCTTTAATATACAATTTCACTGAGGCCTTTTACCGACCAGTTTACATTGAAATATGACTCATATTACGGCGAACAAACTAAATAATGTTAAAATATGTATTTATACCACTAGCACGAGGGCGGACACACTATCTGAGTGACACACAATAGTTTAATGTATAGCTTTTAATGAGTTAGTTACAGTATAGCTGTTCTCATAAAACCGAGAGAAATTATAGTAAAGTTAGACACTGTATAAAAGCATTCCACTTCCGGTAAAGACTTACAAAAATAAAAGCTTCTAAATATGTATATTTTTTATTAATTAATTTTGTTCCAACAGAACATGGATATATATATATATATATATATATATATATATATACATACACATCTTTAAAGGCAGTCTGATTCTTTATATATTTTGTTGGATGTACTGTGTGTGTGTGTGTGTGCGTGTGCGTGTGCGTGTGTGCGTGTGCGTGTGCGTGTCTGTGCGTGTGCGTGTGTGTATCCCCCTGCAGGGACCGTGTGGTACTCGAGGAATAGTTAATCAGTAAATCAATGTAGGTTACTGTGTAAAAAGATCATTTGATTTGAATGCAAATAATTATGCAAATGGGAACTGTCTTTTTAAAATGTATTTAGCTTTCAGATATCATATTACCAAGTATATAATATCATACAAATATTGAAATATAACATCCTGCATTTAGCATTTGAATCATGTCAACAAGTTTCTAATAAAAACATAAAATGCACACATAAGAGCATTATAAACCACAAGATTACAATTATTTAATTGAATAAAAGTCCAATTCAAGCGATTTTCAGCATTATGTTGACACCAATATATATATATATATATAAATAAACACAGAACATCCTGCAATAGGAACTACTCTGTAATTCATTCATACACATGTACACTTTGTTATATTCCTTTTAATGTATACTTTATATACATTTACAGGTAATGCAGTGTTTTAAGTAACTTATTTAACTTGATAACACAGACTTGAAGTAACAGTTATACATTAAACTACTAGGTATTACTAAAATAGTGTGTCTGCCTTCGAGCTAGTGGAGTTAATACATTTTTTAACATGATTCTGTCGTTTTTTTCGCCGTAATATGAGTCATATTTCAATGTAAACTGGTCGGTAAAAGGCCTCAGTGAAAATGTATATTAAAGGCACTATGTTCAGAAAGTGGGTATTAACGCCCTCTTGTGGTCACGGTGAGGTACTGCAGCTGCTTTCCTGTCAAGCTAGAGGAATTGCATATTACATACCACTTCCGGTAACATCCTTCAGAATAAAACATTGTTTGTAACCGACGGAAGTGTATTTTAGTTTTTAAAACGTTCAATTTTACTTTACGACTTTATCTGACTGCACGGTATTGTAGTCAACTTGATACAGAAACGTATCACATCTTCTACATCTACTCACTAAGCGGGAAGACATGTTATTTGAAGAAAACAGTTCGTTTAGCTTCGGCTAATGTTGTGTGCTAATCATACGGTGGCCGAGACGCGCTGAAAACACATACGGCTAACACATAGAGCTAAGGTAATCGGGAGACTCGAGGGACTAACTGAGAGCTAGGTAGTTAATACACGTTTTAACATGTATCCTGTCTTTATTTCACCGTATTATGAGTCATATTTCAATGTAAATTTGACGGTAAAAGGCTAGAAGAAGTGCGTATGTAATTTCATTTTAGCTTACCCTGATAGCACTGGTTACATCCGTGTCTTACCCTGATAAGGATGCATTGGTTACATCCGGGTCCCTTTGTTGTCGCTAGAATAGGGTTTAATGGGTTTCTCATCATGTGAACTCCACTAGCATGAACTCTGACTCAACTGTAAAGTTATACTGTCGATAAAACGTGCAAATTAAAACCACGTTTTATTTTGGAAGGTTGGGTTTAACAGGAAGTCTTGTATGTATGCAACTCCTCTAACTTGATAACGGAGTTGTAGTTACCAACTGTAGCCAGAAGAGGGCGCCAAAGCTCCTCTCTAAATGTTACCATGGACTGGATGCTATGTGATAATGACTTTGTATCGAGCGTATTAATATGTTACTGTTTCTCTTTAAACAGCAAGCAAATAACCAGATCCAATGTTTGAAGCTCTCGGTCAGTCCCTCAAGTCTCCCGGTTACTTTAGTGTTATTAGCCGTATGTGTTTTCAGCGCGTTGAGCCCTCTCCGCCACCGTATGATTAGCACACAACATTAGCCGAAGCTAAATGAACTGTTTCCATCAAATAAAATGTCTTCCCGCTTAGTGAACAGAGTTAGAAGATGTGATACGTTTCTGTATCAAGTTGACTACAATACCGTGCAGTCAGATAAAGTCGCAAAGTAAAATTGAGAGTTAAAAAAACTAAAATACACCTCCGTCTGTTATCGAACACTTTTTATTTTTGAAGGATGTTACAGGAAGTGGTATGTAATATGCAATTCCTCTAGCTTGACAGAAAAGCAGCTGCAGTAACTCACCGTGACCACAAGAGGGCGTTAATACCCACTTTCTGAACATAGTGCCTTTAATATACATTTTCACTGAGGCCTTTTACCGACCAGTTTACATTGAAATATGACTCATATTACGGCGAACAAACTAAATAATGTTAAAAAATGTATTTATACCACTAGCACGAGGGCGGACACACTATCCGAGTGACACACAATAGTTTAATGTATAACTTTTAAATCACAGATCTGTGCCTTTATTTGGATTTGTTTATTTTCCCTTATTCAATTAATATTTACTGCAGATTAGATGTGACTTTATGGAGGAGGAGGAGATGAGGAAGAGGAGGAGGAAGAGGAGGAAGAGGAGGAGGAGGAGTGTTTCATCGAGCCAGCGGCTGCATCTGCAGAGAGTCGTACGTGTCTCTGGGCCCGGAGCTCAGACCCTGAAAACACAGCAAATCATCACAATAACAACAAATATACAATAACAATAACAACAAATATACAATAACAATAACAACAAATATACAATAACAATAACAATAATAAAACAAAGATAATAATAAAACTCTGAGTTTCCTCACCTGGTAAATCTGTTCTGGTTTCCTCAGACGCTGCGAGTAAACAACAAATAAATACATTTAGAAAACAAATAAAAGTAAGAGCTGATGTTTTATAGGATTATTGATTCCTGAATAAAATAAATCAATACTTTGTTTTATTCATCTTTATTTTATTTACCTTTTCTTCATAAATGTGTTTCTTTAGAGTTATATTAATGATTATATATTAAATAACTCAGAGCCTCATAGGCTCCTCCCTGTCCCCTGGTCTCATAGGCTCCTCCCTGTCCCCTGGTCTCAGAGCCTCATAGGCTCCTCCCTGTCCCCTGGTCTCAGAGCCTCATAGGCTCCTCCCTGTCCCCTGGTCTCAGAGCCTCATAGGCTCCTCCCTGTTCCCTGGTCTCAGAGCCTCATAGGCTCCTCCCTGTCCCCTGGTCTCAGAGCCTCATAGGCTCCTCCCTGTCCCCTGGTCTCAGAGCCTCATAGGCTCCTCCCTGTTCCCTGGTCTCAGAGCCTCATAGGCTCCTCCCTGTCCCCTGGTCTCAGAGCCTCATAGGCTCCTCCTGTCCCCTGGTCTCAGAGCCTCATAGGCTCCTCCCTGTCCCCTGGTATCATAGGCTCCTCCCTGTTCCCTGGTCTCAGAGCCTCATAGGCTCCTCCCTGTCCCCTGGTTCATAGCCTCATAGGCTCCTCCCTGTCCCCTGGTCTCAGAGCCTCATAGGCTCCTCCCTGTCCCTGGTTTCAGAGCCTCATAGGCTCCTCCCTGTCCCTGGTCTCAGAGCCTCATAGGCTCCTCCCTGTCCCCTGGTCTCATAGGCTCCTCCCTGTTCCCTGGTCTCAGAGCCTCATAGGCTCCTCCCTGTTCCCTGGTCTCAGAGCCTCATAGGCTCCTCCCTGTTCCCCTGGTCTCAGAGCCTCATAGGCTCCTCCCTGTTCCCTGGTCTCAGACCCTCATAGGCTCCTCCCTGTTCCCTCGGCTCAGACCCTCATAGGCCCCTCCCTGTTCCCTCGGCTCAGAGGCCAATGGCATCTCTCCATAGGATTTAGGAAAACAGCTGGAAATCAGGTCTGTGTTTGAGACACATTGAAGAGACGGATCACGTTTTGTTCAGCTGGATAATCTCCACATGTCTACTCTACTTTTATAATGTTCTAATCATAAATCTAATGTCCAGAAGCAAAATGCTAACGTGATGCTATAAAGGAACTACAGCCGAGTCCAGCAGCACGACTTCAACGTCACGCCAACTTCAGATCCATATTCAAAACTACAGATTCTAAATGGAACGAGTTGAAGCGTTTGTTTGAACAGTTTGCAGGAGGCAGGGACTTGCTTTCAAGCAGAACAGGGCTAACTAACTTAGAGGAGTTTGGCGTGATGACGTACAACGTCCTCCACGACTTCTGTAGTCCTATTCAGCCACTTGGTAACAACCATCGTTTTTCAGACACGTACACTCTTCAGAAATCACCAGTGGGGTCACTGCTGATGGATTTAATGTCCTAGAACAAAACGTGATCCGTCTCTTCAATTTGTCTCAACCACAGACCTTAGTTCAGATAGTTTCCTAAACCCTATGGAGAGATCCTATTGGCTCTGAGACCAGGGAACAGGAAGTGGTGAGATCCCATTGGCTCTGAGACCAGGGAACAAGAAGTGGTGAGATCCCATTGGCTCTGAGACCAGGGAACAGGAAGTGGTGAGATCCCATTGGCTCTGAGACCAGGGAACAGGAAGTGGAGAGATCCCATTGGCTCTGAGACCAGGGAACAGGAAGTGGTGAAATGCTGACTCACTTCTGGGTTTTAGGACTCGTTCCTGCACCACTCTGTTTTATTTAGAACATTTGAATATATATGTGTATATATATATATGTATATATACATATATATACATATGTATATATATAATAAACTCCTCACCTTGAGGGGGAGCTCTTTGTACTCCCCGTCCGTGGGGCGAGTCAGACCCTGGAGATTACAAAATAAATCATCATTAAATATTTGTTAAAAAATATAAAAGATAATTATATTTAATGATTTTAGATGAATGTAAAGAAGTAATAAAGTGTGTGTCACCGTGTTAGAGCTCCTCTCCGGAGGACTGGCCCTAAAACACAAAACACATTCAGACTAATGTCATCATTGAGTTATTATTATGAATGAAGCTGAACTCACTCTGCCTCTCTCCGAGTTCCTTGAGGTCCTGAACACAACACAGTATTGATTATTAACCAATAACATATCAATACAAATATATTTATGGATTTAATCCTCATTGACTTTGTAATGATGATTGAACAGATTGAGATAATAAGGTGACTCACGCTGTACAGACTCTCCTTCAGCTTGCCTTTGAAGAACTTCACAAAGAAATACAAATGACAAAGTCAAATAAAAAACGTAACAAAGGTTTAAATATTTATATAAATAACAATATAACCTTCTCCTTGACGAACATGCCGGTGATGAAGAGTCCGTAAAGCCCGAGGAAACCATCGAGGACGTAACACAGCTGAGGGTCGTAGAGAGTAACTGCACCTGGGGAGACACGCTCTTATTGTGAAGGAGGCACACTCTTATTGTGAAGGAGGCACACTCTTATTGTGAAGGAGGCACACTCTTATTCTGAAGGACACACGCTCTTATTGTGAAGTATTTATTTGTATGCCTACTCAGTTAATGACCCTCACATAAGGCGTTACAAAGTATCAGAAAAAAGGCATGAACTACAACTCCCAAGATGCCTTTCAGGGGACATCTTAGGCTTGTTTGAGACGAGCTGCGGCTCGCCTCGAAAGTAGACGAGAATAGCCGATGGCAGCCGGGGGAGGTCTCAAAAGCTCGCCTGAAGTCGGACAGCTCGGA
>NW_022988072.1:0-10000 GCF_902827165.1 Trematomus bernacchii | reverse complement strand
AAGTGTGCCGGACCTCTGATGGAAATATTCCTTGTGGCCAAAGGGCGGTACTACACTTCCGTATCAGTCGCTCAGTCGAATCATAAATCTAGTCGCCAGAAGCAAAATGCTAACGTTATGCTATAAACGAACTACAGCAGGGTCACTGCTTCAACGTCACGGCCAACTTAAAGGGGACCTATCATGCAAAATGCACTTTTGTACGTCTTTTATACATGAATATGTGTCCCCGGTGTTCCAGGGAACTCACCAAGTGTCAGAAAACACAACCCTCTCTCTTTTCCTCCATACCCAAATCTCTAAAAACGGGGCTGCAACGGAGCCGATACAGATTTGAAATTGTTCTGACGTCAGAAACGGGGAGCTCCGCCTATATGGGCAACTCTCCACCTATCAGGGGAATGGGGGGTTGGGCCACGGCCCGGCCATTGCCGCTCGAAAGCACTGGAGACGCTGTAGTACATATGCCCAGCCTGTAAGTGGCGCTGTAGTCTGCCATAAAGCAGCGAAGAAGACTTCTCACAGAATCAGCCCTTGCAAAAACAGGGCTGGAAAAGAGCAAATAGAGTGAAATGAGGCATGGCTAAAATGCATGATCTGTTTGGTATTTTGAAAAAAAAACTTCACAGACATGTTTTATATAGGTATGGCCCTACAATATATTATTCAAATATAGCATGATAGGTCCACTTTAAGATCTAAATAAATCTAGGCAGGTACTTGCTTTCAAGCAGAACAGGGCAAACTAACTTAGAGGAGGTTCACGTGTTCGGCGTGGATGACGTAAAACGGCCTCCACGACTTCTGTAGTCCTATTCAGCCACTTTGGTAACAACCATCGTTTCTCAGACACGTCAACTCTTCAGAAATCACCAGTGGGGTCACTGCTGATGGATTTAATGTCCTAGAACAAAACGTGATCCGTCTCTTCAATGTGTCTCAACCACAGACCTTAGTTCCAGCTATCTTCCACAACCTATGGAGAGATCCCATTGGCTCTGAGACGAGGGGAACAGGAAGTGGAGAGATCCCATTGGCTCTGAGACCAGGGAACAGGAAGTGGAGAGATCCCATTGCTTTTTGTCGAAGGAACCGGACGTGGTAAAAATGCTAACTTACTTCCGGGTTTTAGGACGCGTCACTGCGGTTCTCTATTGACTAACATCGGGAAAGAGACGTCTGTAAATCGTTGGATAATTTTTTTTAAACTAAATGAACGACCCAGTATGAACATTTGTTCTTATTAAAAACATTCGGTCCTCAAGTTGTAAATGTGCTAATAAACGTTATTCTGAGAGTTATTTTCCTCGGCATTATGAACGCGGATCTAACGGGACCGCGCCGCCCGGCCACGTTCATGTGACGTGTTCAGTACTACATGAGTTTCAACCTTTACCCATGGACGCACAATAAGAACGGATTATATGATTATATTGAATACTTTCGTGACGTTTCGCTCTCTCAAAAGTTGGGGCCATTTTGTCTTCATGAGCCAATGAGCAGCTCTCATAGGAATGAACGAGGCCCCGCCTCCATGGGGTAAAAGCTATATTGACTCCATGATGGGGGTTAAAGTCTGACCTCATGTTTTTACAGGTGTTTCCACCTGGCGAGCGTCATAAGAACTTATAACTTCTGAACTTTATAAGATACTTTTACAACTTTCTGTACGTCCTGTCAGCTGCTCTCAGGACGTCATGTGACTTCTGTAAGTCCTATCAGCTGCTCTCAGACGTCATGTGACTTCTGTACGTCCTATCAGCTGCTCTCAGTGACTCAGCAAGAAGTCACATGACGTCATGTGACTTCTGCTGAGTCACTGAGAGCAGAAACCGCTGAGTCATGCTGTTGCATAAATAACATGTTTTATAAACTTTAAACTTTCACTTAATTAGTTAATTAGGTTTCTCAGATTAATATAAATGTATAAAAGCTACTTTTAAACACATGTTTACAAGTTAGTCTAAAAAGTACGATTAAAACACATGTTGACAGAAAAGTGACTTTATTTCTTAAGACGAGGGTTATAATTATTATGGTCTGTCTGAGATGTTTCAACAGCACACACTCCCATGGGAATATTACATAATTAACGATATTTTTAAGTTTGTTACTAACTTATAAATAAAAGTTGTGTAGCTATAAATAACACAAGACGATATAAAAAAGCTCTCTGCTATATAACGTGCAGTATCATTATTATGAATAACGTGCAGTTACCTATCTGCCACTTCTTTCACTCCTACATACTGCCAATACATTCATGATGTGACCGTCTGTGCTTCCTGTAGAACTGCTCTTGTTACTGCTCTGTTACTGTTCAGTTGTTATCATGCTGCTGGGTTTGATTACAATTAGCTTCGGGATAAATAAAGTCTTATCTATCTTACAAAAGCGAAAAGTGTTATTGTTATAACTCCTGTGTTTAAGTGCACACCCAGGTAGAGTTATGGTTACCTGCAGGTCCTGCCCGGAGACCTCCATGCGGGGTCAGGTACAGGTAAGGGGGTCCCGGTCCCGGAGCCTCGCGGCCCGTCGCTCACAGAGAAAGTGTTGGAGAAGGGCCGGCCAATCAGCGGGCTGTGAGACGAGACGGTGGCCATGGAGGCCCAATCACACTGGTGGGCCACGAAGCGAGCCACCTGGGCCACCTCATCGTGGGGGGGGATCCGGAGAGAGGAGGCCGGGGAGAGGAGGGAGAGGAGGGAGAGGAGGGAGAACCAGGAGAACCGGGAGAACCAGGAGCACGCAGGCCAGGAAACAGCGCTCATTCTCGGGTCAGATCTGAAGGAGAGTCGCTGAGAGGCTGGAGGTAAACAACATGAGAGAGTTTCACAATAAGAGTCTGGAGGAGGAAGAGGAGGAGCTGCAGGTAAACAACATGAGAGAGTTTCACAATAAGAGTCTGGAGGAGGAAAGAGGAGGAGCTGCAGGTAACAACATGAGAGAGTTTCACAATAAGAGTCTGGAGGAGGAAGAGGAGGAGCTGCAGGTAACAACATGAGAGAGTTTCACAATAAGAGTCCGGAGGAGGAAGAGGAGGAGCTGGAGGTAAAACAACATGAGAGGGGGTGTTTTTCAATGTCGAGTACGCTTGCTTGGTAGCACATGTCTTCCGAGCATCTTGCTTCAGAAGCGAGGCAAGAATACTTCCTGGCATTCGGAAAACAAAGAGTGGAACAGGCTAGCAAGTGTGCAGGTGTGCGTCATATGAGAGGCCAGCCCCGCCTCTTACATCTTCCGCCACAGATTTGGGTTAATTGGTCCGTGCGCAAAAGCATTGTGGGGATTTTAAGACCGCGGAGTCTACTCATGTGCAGCAAGCCCCCAGGAAAGTGCGCCGGACTCTGATGAAAATATTCGTGCTGGCCAAACGGCGGTACTACACTTCCTTTTGGTTGCCAGGCCCGGAAACACTTTTTCCCATTGACTTACATGGGGAAAGAGTGGTCTGTAACTCGTTGGATAATTTTTTTTAAACTAAATAAACTACCCAGTATGAACACTTGTATAGCCCTTATTAAAAACATTCGTTCCTCAAGTTGTAAAAATGTGCTAATAACGTTATTCTGAGAGTTATTTCCCTCTGTATTATGAACGCGCAATCTAACCCACGGGACCGCGCCGCCCGGCACGTTCATGTGATGTGAACGTGTTCAGCACCACATGAGTTTTATCTTTACCCATGGATAAGAACGGACCCATATCGCTTACTGCCAGCCCACGGAGCTGTAATAATGGATATATTGCACATGTTTGCTGTAATTCATCATTTGTAAAATATTATACTACATGGGCTGTATGATGTAATCTTGTATTAAATAAAGTTAATATTAAACGACGTAGATTAACGTCCCTGTAGCTTCTTATTGCACTTGCAATATACCATTAAAGGAGTTGAACGTTGTTGTTTGCTATTACTATAATACCACGCAGGGATAAACCAGAGTTTACAACCTTTGCATGTGGGCACAACACGTTTTGACCCAGATTAATTAGCTATACCATGATATCGCCCGAGGAAGTCGTCATACTTATACATATATAAATAAAGATATATGTGTCAAAGCTCTAATCAAATTAACAGTTGTATTAATTATACATATATATATATACATATATATATATATATATAGCCTGTGTTTTATATTTATACACACAAATGAACAACCTTGTGTGTGTCAAATAACAAGTTGTATTGTAGTGTTTATTTTAGTGTTGTGTTATGCTTATCCACATTTTGATTTCAGAGCACAGGAGAATGCTGGGCACAACATAAAGCTCAAAAGTGAAGCTGGCAATGCTGAACAAAACCATCTAGTTATAATATTTATTCAGCTGAAAAAGTCAAAGCTCTACGAAAATGTAATTAAAAATACATAAGCATTTTCAGGTAGAAAATCAGCATTTTATATAGAAATTCACAAAAATAAGAAATGTATACCTCTTATGGCTGGCATTGTAGAACTAGGTGGAAAAAATAGTGACAACAAATGTAAATACAATTTATATAGATCAAAAGGTAATATATATAATATTGATTGCAATTATTAGATTAAAAGATCCACCAATTATGATCAACAGGAAAGCCCTCTGAAGGCATGTTGTGGTTTGAAAAAAAGTTGAGGATGGGGTCCAGACAGTTAAATCAGGAGAGACTTCATTTTGTTTAAAGAACATTTATTGACACATGTCATATGATAAATGTTAAGTCTTTGGCGATTAGACCCCGATCCTGAAATCTTATATCTAAAGGGGGAAATGCAGCCGTGAGCATATAGGGAACCTCCCCGGGGTCTAGACACTGGTGATGATGATGAAGATCTGGATTTGATGAGGAGATGGGATGAAGAGGAGGTGTGATGAGGTCTTTGGATTAGCTCTCCTGGCTCTGGATATGATGAACGGAGGTGGGTGGAGAAGAGGTGGATGGGGAGGAGGTGGATGGGGAGGAGGCGGGCGGCAGCATGAACACCTGAAATCACAGCTGACTGCAGGAGAGAGGAGAACCATTTTAAAGTTTGGCTGCAGCTCGGTGATTGGCTGCTGGAGAATGAGGTGAATGTAATAGGTTAAAGAGAACGCCTGTGATGAGCTGATTATAAGCAGCTGCGGAGTGAATGTATACATACCCAGTCTTCCTGAAAGAACTTGCGCTGAGCTTCATTTAGTGAGTCAGACTCATGGTCAGAATGCTGGTTGGGAGGCTCAGTTCTTCCTGTTGACAGAAGATGGCACTTTTCTGAGAGGGAGCCAGCCGGCAGACACTGGACAGTGGCACACCAACAGATGAAACAGGAATCCATCTGAGAGGCTATGCGGAAAAGGATAACAAATAATGTCAGCAAGACATGAACATATATAACCACTATCATTCAATTCTGTAATTGCAGGTTTGTTAGCATGATATTTCAAACATAAATGGCCTGTCTTAGTTTAAAGCCCACTCACCACGTCAAGGTGCAGGCCACGAGTGAGGACACAACAACGATCACAAACAGTACATACACACGAGACAAAACTTACATACATATAAATAACTTACATATACAATGAACAATGATAAAGATTTAAATCACAATTGATCATAACTCAAAATACATATATTTTTATATATTACCAAGTGGTTTCATGTAGGCTACAACCCACACAAGTATCATGCTAAATTAAGCTCTGTTGCTTGGATATCACTAGATCCTGTTACATCAGCGTAATATAAAAGTACATAACGACTGATGTGTAAATTAGCATAATTACTAGCTAGCCGCTAGCTGCTAACTGCCGCCTCGTCGTTAATATCAAATCCATCATAACAACCCATTACCATGCTGTCATGAACGCGCGGTGCTGTTACGTGTACGCAAATTGACGTGCTTGATGTGAACGAGCATTTTGGGGGGCATGTTTAAAGTTGCGCATGCGCTATGAGCGCACATACGGGTACTTCTCAGGCATGCCGGGTAATCTGTGACGTTTCGCTCTCTCAAAAGTTGGGCCATTTTGTCATCATGCGCGATTGAGCAACTCTCATAGGAATGAATGAGGCCCCGCCTCCCACGCTGTATCCAGTTCTTATTATACATCCATGATGTGCAGCCTCGATATTTCTCCAAACGGAGTACGCCGGGCTCGGTAGAACTCCAAGGAGCCTGGACATTGGAACAGTACTTCGACATTCGACGGCACTCGATGACGTAGCATCCTTGAAATAGTGGCTCTGGAGCATCCTTCCTGGACTTTGAGAAACACCCAGAGTTTCACAATAAGAGCCGGAGTGACAGAACTGTCGATGTCTGTGCTGGAATTTCAAAATAAGAGCAGCTGAGATAGAACAGAATAAAGAATAAAATGATGTTTCAATATTAATCCCAATATTATAAGAATAAAGTCCCTTTATTTTAAAAACATTTCCCACTACTATAGATCATTTTAAAGCATAAAAGGATGCACAAAGGATTTAAAAAAATATATATTTAGTGATAGATCAAAAATGACACAGTATTCCTGAAATGGAGTTTCAAAATAAAACATTTCTCCTTGAAAGTAAACCTTTATATATACAGTAGTTAGTAAGTAAACACACACCACACAAAATAAAACACCCAGAAAGTGATTTTCAAAATAGAGTGCATTTATTTCAGTGTATAAAAAGAGTGCAGAGGTTTGAACCGGTAGGGGAGGGGGGCGGGGGGGTCACTGAGTGTGACCTTTGACCTCACAGGAGTCACACAGCTGATCTCCCACCATGAAGCGACCGCGGCACGCCTCGCTGCCGCAGAGACACACAGCGCCGGGACTACTTTCTGCTCCGGGACTACTTTCTGCTCCAGAGGAGGAGGAGGAGGAGGAGGAGGAGGAGTAATCCCAGGTCAGCTCCGAGCCTGCCTTCACCACCCTGAGAGAGAGGAGGAGTTCATATAAACAATCATCATCATCATCATCATCATCATCATCATCATCTTCCTCCTCCTCACCTGCTGGTGAAGAAGGCGATGACGGGGAACCCCGGGTCGTGGGAGTCGATGAAAACGTTCTGGACGAACAGGTTGGGATCACAGCTGTGCTGAAAGGTTACAGAGGAAAGATAGATGCTTTTATTTTGAAAATATATATTGTTTTTATTTTCTTTTAAGTTCTTTTGTTTGTAGTTTCCTGTGTGTTTGTAGTTTCCTGTGTGTTTGTAGTTTCCTGTGTGTGTTGTAGTTTCCTGTATTTGTAGTTTCCTGTGTGTTTGTAGTTTCATGTGTGTTTGTAGTTTCATGTGTGTTTGTAGTTTCATGTGTGTTTGTAGTTTCCTGTATGTATTTGTAGTTTCATGTGTTTGTAGTTTCCTGTTGTGTGTTTGTAGTTTCCTGTATTGTAGTTTCCTGTATGTATTTGTAGTTTCATGTGGTTTGTAGTTTCATGTGTGTTTGTAGTTTCCTGTGTGTTTGTAGTTTCATGTGTGTTTGTAGTTTCATGTGTGTTTGTAGTTTCCTGTATGTATTTGTAGTTTCATGTGTGTTTGTAGTTTCATGTGTGTTTGTAGTTTCCTGTATTTGTAGTTTCCTGTATGTATTTGTAGTTTCATGTGTGTTTGTAGTTTCATGTGTGTTTGTAGTTTCCTGTGTGTTTGTAGTTTCATGTGTGTTTGTAGTTTCATGTGTGTTTGTAGTTTCCTGTATGTATTTGTAGTTTCATGTGTGTTTGTAGTTTCATGTGTGTTTGTAGTTTCCTGTGTGTTTGTAGTTTCCTGTGTGTTTGTAGTTTCATGTGTGTTTGTAGTTTCTGGTGTTTGTAGTTCTGTGTGTTTTGTAGTTTCCTGTGTGTGTTTGTAGTTTCATGTGTGTTTGTAGTTTTCCTGTATTTGTAGTTCCTGTATGATTGTAGTTTCATGGTGTGTAGTTTCATGTGTGTTGTAGTTTCCTGTGTGTGTTTGTAGTTTCATGTGTGTTTGTAGTTTCATGTGTGTTTGTAGTTTCCTGTGTGTGTTTGTAGTTTCATGTGTGTTTGTAGTTTCATGTGTGTTTGTAGTTTCATGTGTGTTTGTAGTTTCATGTGTGTTTGTAGTTTCCTGTGTGTGTTTGTAGTTTCATGTGTGTTTGTAGTTTCCTGTGTGTTTGTAGTTTCATGTGTGTTTGTAGTTTGTGTGTGTGTTTGTAGTTTCATGTGTGTTTGTAGTTTCCTGTGTGTTTGTAGTTTCATGTGTGTTTGTAGTTTTCTGTGTGTTTGTAGTTTCATGTGTGTTTGTAGTTTCATGTGTGTTTTGTAGTTTCATGTGTGTTTGTAGTTTTCTGTGTGTTTGTAGTTTCCTGTGTGTTTGTAGTTTTCTGTGTGTTTGTAGTTTCATGTGTGTTTGTAGTTTCCTGTGTGTTTGTAGTTTTCTGTGTGTTTGTAGTTTTGTGTGTGTGTTTGTAGTTTCATGTGTGTTTGTAGTTTCCTGTGTGTTTGTGGTTTTCCTGTGTATTTGTAGTTTCCTGTGGTGTTTGTAGTTTCATGTTGTTTGTAGTTTCCTGTGTGTTGTAGTTCCTGTGTGTTTGTAGTTTTCTGTGTGTGTAGTTTCCTGTATTTGTAGTTTCCTGTATGTATTTTTGTAGTTTCATGTGTGTTTGTAGTTTCATGTGTTTTGTAGTTCCTGTGTGTTTGTATTTTCATGTGTTTGTAGTTTCTGTGTGTTTGTAGTTTCATGTGTGTTTGTAGTTTCATGTGTGTTTGTAGTTTCTGTGTGTTGTGTAGTTTCCTGTGTTTGTAGTTCCTGTGTGTGTAGTTGTGTGTTTGTTTTGTGTGTTTGTAGTTTCTGTGTGTGTTTGTAGTTTCCTGTGTGTTGTAGTTTCCTGTGTGTTTTGTGGTTTCCTGTGTATTTGTAGTTTCCTGTGTGTGTTTGTAGTTTCATGTGTGTTTGTAGTTTCCTGTGTGTTTGTAGTTTCATGTGTGTTTTTGTAGTTTCATGTGTGTTTGTAGTTTCCTGTGTATTTGTAGTTTCCTGTGTGTTTGTAGTTTCCTGTGTGTTTGTAGTTTCCTGTGTGTGTTTGTAGTTTCATGTGTGTTTGTAGTTTCATGTGTTTGTATTACCTGTTGTTTGTAGTTTCATGTGGTTTGTAGTTTTCCTGTGTGTTTGTAGTTTCCTGTCTGTTTGTAGTTTCCTGTGTGTTGTAGTTACCTGTGTTTGTAGTTTCATGTGTGTTTGTAGTTTCCTGTTATTTGTAGTTTCCTGTGTGTTTGTAGTTTCCTGTGTGTTTGTAGTTTCCTGTGTGTTTGTAGTTACCTGTGTGTTTGTAGTTTCCTGTGTGTTTGTAGTTTCATGTGTGTTTGTAGTTTCCTGTATGTATTTGTAGTTTCCTGTGTGTTGTAGTTACCTGTGTGTTTGTAGTTTCATGTGTGTTTGTAGTTTCCTGTATTTGTAGTTTCCTGTGTGTTTGTAGTTTCCTGTGTGTGTTTGTAGTTTCCTGTGTGTTTGTAGTTCCTGTGTGTTTGTAGTTTCATGTGTGTTTGTAGTTTCCTGTATTTGTAGTTTCCTGTATGTATTTGTAGTTTCTGTGTTTTTGTAGTTTCATGTGTGTTTGTAGTTTCCTATGTGTTTGTAGTTTCAAGTGTGTTTGTAGTTTCATGTGTGTTTGTAGTTTCATGTGTGTGTTTGTAGTTTCATGTGTATTTGTAGTTTCATGTGTATTTGTAGTTTCCTGTATTTGTAGTTTCCTGTGTGTTTGTAGTTTCATGTGTGTTTGTAGTTTTCATGTGTGTTTGTAGTTTCATGTGTGTGTTTGTAGTTTCCTGTGTGTTTGTAGTTTCCTGTGTATTTGTAGTTTCCTGTGTGTGTTTGTAGTTTCCTGTGTGTTTGTAGTTTCATGTGTTTGTAGTTTCCTGTGTGTTTGTAGTTTCATGTGTGTGTTTGTAGTTTCCTGTGTGTTTGTAGTTTCATGTGTGTTTGTAGTTTCCTGTGTGTTTGTAGTTTTCTGTGTGTGTTTGTAGTTTCATGTGTGTTTGTAGTTTCCTGTGTGTTTGTAGTTTTCTGTGTGTGTTT
>NW_022988071.1:30000-41549 GCF_902827165.1 Trematomus bernacchii | reverse complement strand
TAGTGTATTATCTTCTGGTGTTTTAGTCCTGGTTTAGTGTATTATCTTCTGGTGTTTAGTCCTGGTTTAGTGTATTATCTTCTGGTGTTTTAGTCCTGGTTTAGTGTATTATCTTCTGGTGTTTAGTCCTGGTTTAGTGTATTATCTTCTGGTGTTTTAGTCCTGGTTTAGTGTAATATCTTCTGGTGTTTTAGTCCTGGTTTAGTCTAATATCTTCTGGTGTTTAGTCCTGGTTTAGTGTATTATCTTCTGGTGTTTTAGTCCTGGTTTAGTCTAATATCTTCTGGTGTTTTGGTCCTGGTTTAGTGTATTATCTTCTGGTGTTTTAGTCCTGGTTTAGTGTATTATCTTCTGGTGTTTTAGTCCTGGTTTAGTGTATTATCTTCTGGTGTTTTAGTCCTGGTTTAGTGTATTATCTTCTGGTGTTTAGTCCTGGTTTAGTGTATTATCTTCTGGTGTTTTAGTCCTGGTTTAGTGTATTATCTTCTGGTGTTTTAGTCCTGGTTTAGTGTATTATCTTCTGGTGTTTTAGTCCTGGTTTAGTGTATTATCTTCTGGTGTTTAGTCCTGGTTTAGTGTATTATCTTCTGGTGTTTTAGTCCTGGTTTAGTGTATTATCTTCTGGTGTTTTAGTCCTGGTTTAGTGTATTATCTTCTGGTGTTTAGTCCTGGTTTAGTGTATTATCTTCTGGTGTTTTAGTCCTGGTTTAGTGTAATATCTTCTGTGTTTTAGTCCCTGGTTTAGTCTAATATCTTCTGGTGTTTAGTCCTGGTTTAGTGTAATCTTCTGGTGTTTTAGTCCTGGTTTAGTGTATTATCTTCTGGTGTTTTAGTCCTGGTTTAGTGTATTATCTTCAGGTGTTTTAGTCCTGGTTTAGTGTATTATCTTCTGGTGTTTTAGTCCTGGTTTAGTGTATTATCTTCTGGTGTTTTAGTCCTGGTTTAGTGTATTATCTTCTGGTGTTTTGGTCCTGGTTTAGTGTATTATCTTCTGGTGTTTTAGTCCTGGTTTAGTGTATTATCTTCTGGTGTTTTAGTCCTGGTTTAGTGTATTATCTTCTGGTGTTTAGTCCTGGTTTAGTGTATTATCTTCTGGTGTTTAGTCCTGGTTTAGTGTATATCTTTTCTGGTGTTTTAGTCCTAGTTTAGTGTATTATCTTCTGGTGTTTTAGTCCTAGTTTAGGGTATTATCTTCTGGTGTTTAGTCCTGGTTTAGTGTATTATCTTCTGGTGTTTTAGTCCTGGTTTAGTGTATTATCTTCTGGTGTTTTAGTCCTGGTTTAGTGTATTATCTTCTGGGGTTTTAGTCCTGGTTTAGTGTATTATCTTCTGGTGTTTTAGTCCTAGTTTAGTGTATTATCTTCTGGTGTTTTAGTCCTAGTTTAGGGTATTATCTTCTGGTGTTTTAGTCCTGGTTTAGTGTATTATCTTCTGGTGTTTTAGTCCTGGTTTAGTGTATTATCTTCTGGGTTTTGGTCCTGGTTTAGTGTATTATCTTCTGGTGTTTTAGTCCTGGTTTAGTGTATTATCATCTGGTCTTTTAGTCCTGGTTTAGTGTATTATCTTCTGGTGTTTTAGTCCTGGTTTAGTGTATTATCTTCTGGTGTTTAGTCCTGGTTTAGTGTATTATCTTCTGGTGTTTTGGTCCTGGTTTAGTGTATTATCTTCTGGTGTTTAGTCCTGGTTTTGTGTATTATCTTCTGGTGTTTTAGTCTGGTTTAGTGTATTATCTTCTGGTGTTTAGTGTCCTGGTTTAGTGTATTATCTTCAGGTGTTTTAGTCCTGGTTTAGTGTATTATCTTCTGGTGTTTTAGTCCTGGTTTAGTGTATTATCTTCTGGTGTTTTAGTCCTGGTTTAGTGTATTATCTTCTGGTGTTTTAGTCCTGGTTTTAGTGTATATCTTCTGGTGTTTTAGTCCTGGTTTAGTGTATTATCTTCTGGTGTTTAGTCCTGGTTTAGTGTATTATCTTCAGGTGTTTTAGTCCTGGTTTAGTGTATTATCTTCTGGTGTTTTAGTCCTGGTTTAGTGTATTATCTTCTGGTGTTTAGTCCTGGTTTAGTGTATTATCTTCTGGTGTTTGTGCCTGGATTAGTGTAATTATCTTCTGGTGTTTAGTGCCTGGTTTAGTGTATTATCTTCTGGTGTTTTAGTCCTGGTTTTAGTGTATTATCTTCTGGTGTTTTAGTCCTGGTTTAGTGTATTATCTTCTGGTGTTTTAGTCCTGGTTTAGTGTATTATCTTCTGGTGTTTAGTCCTGGTTTAGTGTATTATCTTCTGGTGTTTAGTCCTGGTTTAGTGTATTATCTTCTGGTGTTTTAGTCCTGGTTTAGTGTATTATCTTCTGGTGTTTAGTCCTGGTTTAGTGTATTATCTTCTGGTGTTTAGTCCTGGTTTAGTGTATTATCTTCTGGTGTTTAGTCCTGGTTTAGTGTATTATCTTCTGGGTTTTAGTCTGGGTTATGTATATTCTTCTGGTGTTTTAGTCCTGGTTTAGTGTATTATCTTCTGTGTTTTAGTCCTGGTTTTAGTCGTAATACTTCTGGTGTTTGGTCCTGGTTTAGTGTATTATCTTCTGGTGTTTTAGTCCTGGTTTAGTGTATTATCTTCTGGTGTTTTAGTCCTGGTTAGTGTATTATCTTCTGGGTGTTTTAGTCCTGGTTTAGTGTATTATCTTCTGGTGTTTAGTCCTGGTTTAGTGTATTATCTTCTGGTGTTTTAGTCCTGTTTAGTGTATTACTTCTGTGTTTTAGTCCTGGTTTAGTGTATTATCTTCTGGTGTTTTAGTCCTGGTTTAGTGTATTATCTTCTGGTGTTTTAGTCCTGGTTTAGTGTATTATCTTCTGGTGTTTTAGTCCTGGTTTAGTGTAATATCTTCTGGTGTTTTAGTCCTGGTTTAGTGTATTATCTTCTGGTGTTTTAGTCCTGGTTTAGTGTATTATCTCTGGTGTTTTTAGAGTCCTGGTTAGTGTATTATCGTCTGGTGTTTAAGTCCTGGTTTAGTTATTATCTTCTGGTGTTTAGTCCTGGTTTAGTGTATTATCTTCTGGTGTTTTAGTCCTGGTTTAGTGTATTATCTTCTGGTGTTTAAGTCCTGGTTTAGTGTATTAATCTTCTGGTGTTTTAGTCCTGGTTTAGTGTATTATCTTCTGGTGTTTAGTCCTGGTTTAGTGTATTATACTTCTGGTGTTTTAGGTCCTGGTTTAGTGTAATATCTTCTGGTGTTTTAGTCCTGGGTTTAGTCTATAATCTTCTGGTGTTTAGGTCCTGGTTTAGTGGTATTATCTTCTGGTGTTTTAGTCCTGGTTTAAGTCTAATATCTTCTGGTGTTTTGGTCCTGGTTTAGTGTATTATCTTCTGGTGTTTAGTCCTGGTTTAGTGTATTATCTTCTGGTGTTTTAGTCCTGGTTTAGTGTATTATCTTCTGGTGTTTAGTCCCTGGTTTAGTGTATTATCTTCTGGTGTTTAGAGTCCTGGTTTAGTGTATTATCTTCTGGTGTTTTAGAGTCCTGGTTTAGTGTATTATCTTCTGGTGTTTTTAGTCCTGGTTAGTGTATTAATCTTCTGGTGTTTTAGTCCTGGTTTAGTGTATTATCTTCTGGTGTTTTAGTCCTGGTTTAGTGTATTATCTTCTCTTCTGGTGGTTTTAGTCCTGGTTTAGTGTATTAATCTTCTGGTGTTTTAGATTCCTGGTTGTGTATGATCTTCTGGTGTTTTAGTCCTGGTTTAGTGTAATATCTTCTGGTGTTTTGAGTCGGTTTAGTGTATTATCTCTCGGTGTTTTAGTCCTGGTTTAGTGTATATCTTCTGGTGTTTTAGTCCTGGTTTAGTGTATTATCTTCTGGTGTTTAGTCCTGGTTATAGTGTATTATCTTCTGGTGTTTTAGTCCTGGTTTAGTGTATTATCTTCTGGTGTGTTAGTCCTGGTTTTAGTGTATTACTTCTGGGGTTTAGTCCTGGTTTAGTGTATTATCTTCTGGTGTTTTAGTCCTGGTTTAGTGTAATATCTTCTGGTGTTTTAGTCCTGGTTTAGTCTAATATCTTCTGGTGTTTAGTCCTGGTTTAGTGTATTATCTTCTGGTGTTTTAGTCCTGGTTTAGTGTATTATCTTCTGGTGTTTTAGTCCTGGTTTAGTGTATTATCTTCAGGTGTTTTAGTCCTGGTTTAGTGTATTATCTTCTGGTGTTTTAGTCCTGGTTTAGTGTATTATCTTCTGGTGTTTTAGTCCTGGTTTAGTGTATTATCTTCTGGTGTTTTGGTCCTGGTTTAGTGTATTATCTTCTGGTGTTTTAGTCCTGGTTTAGTGTATTATCTTCTGGTGTTTTAGTCTGGTTTAGTGTATTATCTTCTGGTGTTTTAGGTCCTGGTTTAGTGTATTATCTTCTGGTGTTTTAGTCCTGGTTTAGTGTATTATCTTCTGGTGTTTAGTCCTAGTTTAGTGTATTATCTTCTGGTGTTTAGTCCTAGTTTAGGGTATTATCTTCTGGTGTTTTAGTCCTGGTTTAGTGTATTATCTTCTGGTGTTTTAGTCCTGGTTTAGTGTATTATCTTCTGGTGTTTTGGTCCTGGTTTAGTGTATTATCTTCTGGTGTTTAGTCCTGGTTTAGTGTATTATCTTCTGGTGTTTTAGTCCTAGTTTAGTGTATTATCTTCTGGTGTTTTAGTCCTAGTTTAGGGTATTATCTTCTGGTGTTTTAGTCCTGGTTTAGTGTATTATCTTCTGGTGTTTTAGTCCTGGTTTAGTGTATTATCTTCTGGTGTTTTGGTCCTGGTTTAGTGTATTATCTTCTGGTGTTTTAGTCCTGGTTTAGTGTATTATCATCTGGTGTTTTAGTCCTGGTTTAGTGTATTATCTTCTGGTGTTTTAGTCCTGGTTTAGTGTATTATCTTCTGGTGTTTTAGTCCTGGTTTAGTGTATTATCTTCTGGTGTTTTGGTCCTGGTTTAGTGTATTATCTTCTGGTGTTTTAGTCCTGGTTAGTGTATTATCTTCTGGTGTTTTAGTCCTGGTTTAGTGTATTATCTTCTGGTGTTTTGGTCCTGGTTTAGTGTATTATCTTCAGGTGTTTAGTCCTGGTTTAGTGTATTATCTTCTGGTGTTTTAGTCCTGGTTTAGTGTATTATCTTCTGGTGTTTTAGTCCTGGTTTAGTGTATTATCTTCTGGTGTTTTAGTCCTGGTTTAGTGTATTATCTTCTGGTGTTTTAGTCCTGGTTTAGTGTATTATCTTCTGGTGTTTTAGTCCTGGTTAGTGTATTATCTTCTGGTGTTTAGTCCTGGTTTAGTGTATTATCTTCTGGTGTTTTAGTCCTGGTTTAGTGTATTATCTTCTGGTGTTTTGGTCCTGATTTAGTGTATTATCTTCTGGTGTTTTAGTCCTGGTTTAGTGTATTATCTTCTGGTGTTTAGTCCTGTTTAGTGTATTATCTTCTGGTGTTTTAGTCCTGGTTTAGTGTATTATCTTCTGGTGTTTTAGTCCTGGTTTAGTGTATTATCTTCTGGTGTTTTAGTCCTGGTTTAGTATATTATCTTCTGGTGTTTTGGTCCTGGTTTAGTGTATTATCTTCTGGTGTTTTAGTCCTGGTTAGTGTATTATCTTCTGGTGTTTTAGTCCTGGTTTAGTGTATTATCTTCTGGTGTTTTAGTCCTGGTTTAGTGTATTATCTTCTGGTGTTTTAGTCCTAGTTTAGTGTATTATCTTCTGGTGTTTTAGTCCTAGTTTAGTGTATTATCTTCTGGTGTTTAGTCCTGGTTTAGTGTATTATCTTCTGGTGTTTTTGTCCTGGTTTAGTGTATTATCTTCTGGTGTTTTGGTCCTGGTTTAGTGTATTATCTTCTGGTGTTTTAGGTCCTGGTTTAGTGGTATTATCTTCTGGTGTTTTAGTCCTGGTATAGTGTATTATCTTCTGTGTTTTAGTCCTGGTTAGTGTATTATCTTCTGGTGTTTTAGTCCTGGTTTAGTGTATTATCTTCTGGTGTTTTAGTCCTAGTTTAGTGTATTATCTTCTGGTGTTTTAGTCCTAGTTTAGTGTATTATCTTCAGGTGTTTTAGTCCTGGTTTAGTGTAATATCTTATGGTGTTTAGTCCTGGTTTAGTCTAATATCTTCTGGTGTTTTAGTCCTGGTTTAGTGTATTATCTTCTGGTGTTTTAGTCCTGGTTTAGTGTAATATCTTCTGGTGTTTTAGTCCTGGTTTAGTGTAATATCTTATGGTGTTTAGTCCTGGTTTAGTCTAATATCTTCTGGTGTTTTAGTCCTGGTTTAGTGTATTATCTTCTGGTGTTTTAGTCCTGGTTTAGTGTATTATCTTCAGGTGTTTAGTCCTGGTTTAGTGTATTATCTTCAGGTGTTTTAGTCCTGGTTTAGTGTAATATCTTATGGTGTTTAGTCCTGGTTTAGTCTAATATCTTCTGGTGTTTTAGTCCTGGTTTAGTGTATTATCTTCAGGTGTTTTAGTCCTGGATTAGTGTATTATCTTCAGGTGTTTTAGTCCTGGTTTAGTGTATTATCTTCTGGTGTTTAGTCCTGGTTTAGTGTATTATCTTCTGGTGTTTTAGTCCTGGTTTAGTGTATTATCTTCTGGTGTTTTAGTCCTGGTTTAGTGTAATATCTTCTGGTGTTTTAGTCCTGGTTTAGTGTATTATCTTCAGGTGTTTAGTCCTGGTTTAGTGTATTATCTTCAGGTGTTTTAGTCCTGGTTTAGTGTATTATCTTCAGGTGTTTTAGTCCTGGTTTAGTGTATTATCTTCTGGTGTTTTAGTCCTGGTTTAGTGTAATATCTTCTGGTGTTTTAGTCCTGGTTTAGTGTATTATCTTCTGGTGTTTTAGTCCTGGTTTAGTGTATTATCTTCTGGTGTTTTAGTCCTGGTTTAGTGTATTATCTTCTGGTGTTTTAGTCCTGGTTTAGTGTATTATCTTCTGGTGTTTTAGTCCTGGTTTTAGTGTATTATCTTCTGGTGTTTTAGTCCTGGTTTAGTGTATTATCTTCTGGTGTTTAGGTCCTGGTTTAGTGTATTATCTTCTGGTGTTTTAGTCCTGGTTTAGTGTATTATCTTCTGGTGTTTTAGTCCTGGTTTAGTGTAATATTATTTTGTATTTTAGTCCTGGTTTAGTGTGATATTATTTTGTATTTTAGTCCTGGTTTAGTGTGATATTATTTTGTATTTTAGTCCTGGTTTAGTGTAATATTATTTTGTATTTTAGTCCTGGTTTAGTGTGATATTATTTTGTATTTTAGTCCTGGTTTAGTGTATTATCTTCAGGTGTTTAGTCCTGGTTTAGTGTATTATCTTCTGGTGTTTTAGTCCTGGTTTAGTGTAATATTATTTTGTATTTTAGTCCTGGTTTAGTGTGATATCCTCAGGTGTTTTAGTCCTGGTTTAGTCTAATATCCTCAGGTGTTTTAGTCCTGGTTTAGTCCAGTATTCAGGTGTTTTAGTCTTGGTTGAGTCAAGTACTCTCAGGTGTTTTAGACCTGATGATCAAAGCATGTAGTTGTTGTGAGCGACCTGAGGGGTATCAGCACGGTTCAGTCCGTCACTTGCAACACGCGGCTGACCTGCAGTTTGTTTGAGAGGAACCAGACTTTAACCTGCTGAGTTTGAACAGTTATCTCTGTGTGGTCAATCTACAAATCAATAAGTCTGTCAAATGTTAAAAACAACAATCTCAAATGGCTCTGGTTCTTCATGTCATTTAGTTTGTATGTTTGATTTAGTCACCATTATTACTGCCTTATTGTTGTTGGGCCTGGTCGACTAAACGTGGACTTGCATGTGGATTAAAATGTAGAAGTGCAAACCTTTACAGTTTATATAATATAAATGCATGTATCTTAATCAGATTAGACAAGTCCCCACAGAGTACCCACAATGCTTTGCAGCAGCAGATTTTGATACATGAATGAATCCTAAATGGTTTCTGGGGGATACAGTCAATTGACAGGTTGTGTCCATGTGTAAAATGGGTGTTAAATGGGTTTGATATGGTTGTATTAGGGGTGTAATAACAGTGTAAAATGGGTGGAATGCAAGTTTAATAGGTGTGTATTAATGTGTAATGTGGGTGTGATAGAAGTGTAACATAGGTATAATAATGGTGTAATACCGGCGTAATAAGGGATTAATATGTTTGTATTAATTATGTAATGAGGGTATAACATGGGTCTTATAACAGTATAACATAGGTATAATAGTAGTGTTACATGGGTGTAATAGAGTAAGGCTGTTATAGGGTGTAATGTAGAAAATAGAATGAATGAATTTTCCACTACATTTGTATGTGATTGGCCGTTAAAGGGTTAAAGAGGAGAGACATTATGTTCTGATATTCCTGAGCAACATGATCCCCTGCAGCCAGACGCTCTGCAGGGAAACCAGATAACGAGACGTCGATGAACTCCAGAGGCTCCGTGCTGTCTCAGATCAACCCAGAACCTCCTAGATTCAACTCTCAACTCTAAGACAACTACACGTCCCAGAGAGCATTGCTGTAAGTGTCAGCCAATCAGAGAGATTCCCTCAGTCAGATGTGAAGCTCAACACAGTTTCATTCTTCACTATATTTGTATATTACATGGCTTAGTTGAATAGTTGATTCTGATTGGTCAATTTGGACATTTCAGAGGTTGTTAATACTCGCTAACTGACCGTTGCTAGGGAAAATAATGACTGTTACTAAGGAGGATTAAAGGAGACAAAAAAGAGGTTAAAAGACAGAGCGTTTGGACGTCAGAGAAATCAACAGAAGAAGACAGACAGGAAGTAAACACGTTACGTTGTTGTTGACATGGTCGATTTCGGCCGTCGATAGATGTCTGGCCGTCGATGAGCGTCCTGTCGCCCTACTCAGATGGGTGTGTCCGCACCGTCGTGTCTTTTCGGCCGTGCCGACACCTTCTGCGGGAGGCTGTCGGCAAAAGGCTGTCGGCAAAAGAAATCACTCTGATTGGCTGTTCAGCTTAGCGAATCAGTGCATGAGAAGCGAAACGGAAGTGAAGAAGGCACACACAGACGGCTATTATTTTTCATTTTCCAGTACCGCACTAAACATGTTTTAGATTATAAGTCGTTATGTGAAACCGTCTGTGATGGACGAGAGTGAAAATGGAACGCACGCTATTTGTTGTTTGTACATATCACGCAGTCTGTCTTCCGGTTGCCTCTTTTGAATGACGAATACACACTACCGCCGCCTGCTGGTAAGGAGAGTTATTGCCACTCACGCATGCGCAGTGCGTACGTGCTTCCTGGCCGTCGGCTGAAGTCTTTGCGGTGTGTTCCAGTGCGACTGTTTGACCAAGACGCAGGAGACGTGAGGCGACGCCACAGTCGGGTCCGTCGGGACGTGTTCGTTGGTGTCAGCTCGGTGTGTCAGGGCCTTTAGACGGTGTAGTTTATTTGTATTCTTCGCTCATCCGAGGTACCTGTTTGACAATATATTGTGTATAATAATTATTTTATGATATTTTCCTTTTTCTTCAACATCATAGCAACTTTGAAATGCATACAGTGTCACAAACAGAATTCAGGAGCATACATGTTGTTGTTTACACTCCCCTCCCCCCTATAGAACAAGACAACAGTAATTTTGTAATTGTTACGTTTATTCTGGTTTGTTTTGTGTTTCGTGTTTTGTGAGCTGAGCTGTGTGATTTGATATTTGATGTATCTCTCTGTACAGCACTTTGGTCTGGAGGTTTTAAAGTGCTTTATAAATAAAGTTGGATTGGTAATAGTCAGAAAAAAGACAATTGAAATATCACATCATCTTTTTAAAAAGACAAATCAATGATAATAATAATAATGATAGAAATATATAAGTAATAAAGGGTCAGATATTATCATTATTGACAAAATACTTTATAAGATATTTTCAAACTTACATCAGCTAATTAAAGGTAGGGTAGGTAAGTTTGAGAAACCGGCTCGAGATACACTTTTTGTTATATTCCATGGAATGCTCTTAACATCCCGATAGCAATGAATATCTGAAGTGCTTTGACAACAAATCCATAAATAAATATCATCTGTGGAAGCTGTGGTTCTGTAAAAAGCACGACCAATCATTTTAGCCGGCCCTGCTAAAATAACTGGATGGCCTACCTGCCTGTCAGCCTTCCATCTGTGCACAAACTTATCTCGTGCCCTCATTGGTCATGTGCACGTTCGTGTGTGTTGGAGGAGGGGCTCTGTGAGGAAGTGGCAGATTTTCTCCGGCTGTGTATTTTCAAATTCTAGCGCACTCGAGCTGGTTTCTCAAACTTACCTACCCTACCTTTAATCATAGATAGATAAATACTTTATTGATCCCAACATTTTTTTTTTAAATACTTTGAAAAAAAGAAGAGAATTAACAATAAAACATAAAATGACAAATGAAAAAAACGATATAAAATAATCTGGACATTTAAAATAAAAAGTCAAAAATACTACAGGATCCAAAATAAAATCATAGGCTTAATATAAATGAGTTATGGTTCACTAACAAATCTGTATTCTGATTCAGTTCAAATAACACCGTTTCAACGTCTCCATGTTCGTTAAAAAAGGTTTCCATGTCTTATAAAGCGTCCCAGTGGAGCGACCATGAGTACTCTTTCTGTTCTCCATGTGGAGAAACCTCATAAGTCCTGTCTCCCGCTGGACACACAGGAAGTGGGAGATGCATGATAAAAGTTCTGGTTGTAAATACGTTAATGTGCAGTGCTGACTGAGCCTCTCAGTTCAATGTGCTTTATTGGCAGGAATGTCAGGTGAACAATACTGCAACGCGTCAAGGGTTATACAATTCAATAGTGATATAAGAACAATTCATACAATTAAACTAAAGTAGAAAATGGTAGAAAACAATAAGTAACGTGTGTGTGTGTGTGTGTGTGTGTGTGTGTGTGTGTGTGTGTGTGTGTGTGTGTGTGTGTGTGTGTGTGTGTGTGTGTGTGTGTCGGAGTGTGTGTGTGTGTGTGTGTGTGTGTGTGTGTGTGTGTGTGTGTGTGTGAGTGAGTGTCAGTGTGTGTCTGTGTGTGAGTGTCAGTGTGTGTGTGTGTGTGTCAGTGTGTGTGTTGTCAGTGTGTGTGTGTGTGTGTGTGTGTGTGTGAGTGTCAGTGTGTGTCTGTGTGTGAGTGTCAGTGTGTGTGTGTGTGTGTCTGTGTGTGAGTGTCAGTGTGTGTGTGTGTGTGTGTGTGTGTGTGTGTGTGTGTGTCTGTGTGTGAGTGTGTGTCGGAGTGTGTGTGTGTGTGTGTGTGTGTCGGAGTGTGTGTGTGTGTGTGTGTGTGTGTGTCGGAGTGTGTGTGTGTGTGTGTGTGTGTGTGTGTCGGAGTGTGTGTGTGTGTGATAGGTCTACTGAATATAGAATTGATTAATGTTTGTCTAAGGTCTATAAAGAAACAATTTACGACAATCTATTATTACAAAACCTCAAGTATGAAATGTAAAAAGAAAGAAAGAATCAGAACAAATCTCAGCAGCTGAAACATGGTGAAGAAAGTGAGATCCATGTTTTGAGATATTGTGAAATCTGAGCGTTGGTGCTGGTGTCCGGTTGCTCCTGAAAGA
>NW_022988071.1:0-22500 GCF_902827165.1 Trematomus bernacchii | reverse complement strand
GTACACGGAAATACACAACGTTATACACACACAGTACACGGAAATACACAACGTTATACACACACAGTACACGGAGATACACAACGTTATACACACACAGTTGTCTGGTTGTTGTCCTGACGGTTGTCTCTCTGTGTCTCAGGTGGACAGGCAGCAGCAGAGAGAGCAGGACGACAGCATGAAAGCTCCAGAGTTCGTCAAAGTGAAAGAAAACCTGAGACGGACGTCCTTTCAAAAAGAGGAGAAGGACGTGTAGAGACATCTGCTGTCCTGCAGGAGAAAGACACTGTCCACATGTTTACAGGACACACACACACACACACACACACACACACACACACACACACACACACACACACTCTGAGGACACACACACACACTGAGGAAACATGCATACTGAGGATACTCACATACTGAGGATACTCACATACTGAGGATACTCACATACTGAGGACACGGACACTCTGAGGACACACACATACACACACACAAACATACTGAGGATGCATACATACTGAGGACACACACATATACTGAGGACACACATATACTGAGGACACATACATACTGAGGACACACATATTGTGTACACAGTTATACTGAGGACACATACACTCTGAAGACACATCCATACTGAGGACACACACATACTGAGGACACACACACATACTGAGGACCCATACATACTGAGGACACACACATATACTGAGGACACATACATACTGAGGACACACACATATACTGAGGACACATACATACTGAGGACACACACACATACTGAGGACCCATACATACTGAGGACACACACATATACTGAGGACACATACATACTGAGGACACACACATATACTGAGGACACATACATACTGAGGACACACACATATACTGAGGACACATACATACTGAGGACACACACATATACTGAAGACACATACATACTGAGGACACACACATATACTGAAGACACATACATACTGAGGACACATACTGAAGACACATACTTTATCATAATGATTAAGAGAAAGTCATAAAGTTAGGACAGATTTGTACGCATATATCTAAGTGATAGTTCTAGTTCTATAAAAGTTATAATGAAGAGTTTTTTTATCGTGTTCGTAATCGTAATTAAAGTTGCGGAAACTTTTCTATCATTGGTTAGAGTTTGTGAATAATATGAAATGCATCACCTTCCTGAAGAAAAATAATCTCTTGTGAGAAATCTTAGCACCCATAATTTATTTTAAAAAGGGGCCCTATTCTGCTTTTGGGTGTTTTCCCTTTCCTGTTGTAAGTGCTGTAGGTTTTTGTGACATCACTATGGAACACTTGCGCTCCTATTGGCTAGCGCTTCAACACATTGTACGTGATAAGGGGCGGGGCATCTCTAAGCTGTTGACCAATCACAGCAGAGCTGTAGAGTCTCTATAAAGAAGAGACACTACATACTGATATACACCTGAACATCAGCAGGAGAGGACTCTTTAAAGTAGAGACACTACATACTGATATACACCTGAACATCAGCAGGAGAGGACTCTTTAAAGTAGAGACACTACATACTGATATACACCTGAACATCAGCAGGAGAGGACTCTTTAAAGCAGAGACACTACATACTGATATACACCTGAACATCAGCAGGAGAGGACTCTTTAAAGTAGAGACACTACATACTGATATACACCTGAACATCAGCAGGAGAGGACTCTTTAAAGTAGAGACACTACATACTGATATACACCTGAACATCAGCAGGAAAGGACTCTTTAAAGTAGAGACACTACATACTGATATACACCTGAACATCAGCAGGAGAGGACTCTTTAAAGTAGAGACACTACATACTGATACACACCTGAACATCAGCAGGAGAGGACTCTTTAAAGTAGAGACACTACATACTGATATACACCTGAACATCAGCAGGAGAGGACTCTTTAAAGTAGAGACACTACATACTGATATACACCTGAACATCAGCTGGAGAGGACTCTTTAAAGAAGAGACACTACATACTGATATACACCTGAACATCAGCAGGAGAGGACTCTTTAAAGTAGAGACACTACATACTGATAAACACCTGAACATCAGCAGGAGAGGACTCTTTAAAGTAGAGACACTACATACTGATATACACCTGAACATCAGCAGGAGAGGACTCTTTAAAGTAGAGACACTACATACTGATATACACCTGAACATCAGCAGGAAAGGACTCTTTAAAGTAGAGACACTACATACTGATATACACCTGAACATCAGCAGGAGAGGACTCTTTAAAGTAGAGACACTACATACTGATACACACCTGAACATCAGCAGGAGAGGACTCTTTAAAGTAGAGACACTACATACTGATATACACCTGAACATCAGCAGGAGAGGACTCTTTAAAGTAGAGACACTACATACTGATATACACCTGAACATCAGCTGGAGAGGACTCTTTAAAGAAGAGACACTACATACTGATATACACCTGAACATCAGCAGGAGAGGACTCTTTAAAGTAGAGACACTACATACTGATATAAACCTGAACATCAACAGGAGAGGACTCTTTAAAGTAGAGACACTACATACTGATATACACCTGAACATCAACAGGAGAGGACTCTTTAAAGTAGAGACACTACATACTGATATACACCTGAACATCAGCAGGAGAGGACTCTTTAAAGTAGAGACACTACATACTGATATACACCTGAACATCAGCAGAATATGTCCCCTTTAATAATGAATGATTTACCAGATTTGTAGATATTTCTTGTAAATAGATTTTATAAATACAAGATGGTGGCTCGTGAAATGGAGGTCGTTATTATGAAAACGGATATTATTACAAAAGGTTTAATTAAATGACTGAATTTCTTTATCATTTAAAGACGAGAAAGGGTTGTGAGTGTCGAACTGTTTGATGAAAATCTTCTCAGAACAGATTGTTTTTGTGCCTAAATCTCATCTGTGTTTTTGAAAGAGATTAATACGTCAATAATACCTCAAACTTGAGTTGCACTAAAACGTGAGAAAGGAAACCGATGTGTTATATTGTCTGTTGTATCCATATCACATTCAAATGTCTGATTTTAATAACAGGAAAGTATCTTCTGCTGACGAGGAAAGCGTTCAAGACGTTATTCACAATGGTCACATGTTACAATAGGGAATGGGAATACGACGCCATCAACAGCAAGTCGGCCATCTTTGGAGGATACAAGCAAACGCAACCTTTGTAAAGGAACCTTTTCACTTTAAACTTTTTAAACTTGGTAATTAGACTCTGTGATGCCACTGGCTGTAAAAGAAACTCCTATGAACAACGAACAAAACAAAAAAAAGGACTTCATTTGACTCTTTTAAACTAACAGAGAGGTAGAATCATCAGTAAGAGACGCTGTGTTGAACTACAGGAGCATAACATCTGGGAATATGATTTAAAACAGGAAATATGTCAGTATATGTACTGGGAGATGAATTATGCATGATATGCCTACGTTTTGTTAGCACCCAGTTAGCTTAGCATTAGCTGTCTCACCTGTAAAAGTTACAGGACCTTCAGATCTACAGGTTTAATGTCATTAAACCTGTAGATCTGAAGGTCCTGTAACTTTTGTTAGCACTCAGTTAGCTTAGCATTAGCTGTCTTATGTCTGTCCAGATGACTCTGTAGTCACTCAACCTGTAGGTCTGAAGGTCCTGTAACTTTTGTTAGCACTCAGTTAGCTTAGCATTAGCTGTCTTATGTCTGTCCAGATGACTCTGTAGTCACTCAACCTGTAGATCTGAAGGTCCTGTAACTTTTGTTAGCACTCAGTTAGCTTAGCATTAGCTGTCTTATGTCTGTCCAGATGACTCTATAGTCATTAAACCTGTAGGTCTGAAGGTCCTGTAACTTTTGTTAGCACTCAGTTAGCTTAGCATTAGCTGTCTTATGTCTGTCCAGATGACTCTGTAGTCACTCAACCTGTAGGTCTGAAGGTCCTGTTTGTAAAGCGGTCGATCGGTCCTCCAGATATTTAGATATTTTTAAATTAGCGATAGACGTAGACACTTAAACACAAGAGAGGACGGACATCAGAAACAGTGATCGATCTTCTCTCATACGGACAGATGTCATTTATTAAGCTTTTTTTATTTAAATAACGCTCCTCTGTATCTGCCAAGAGCTTCTCTTTGTAACAGAGTTTATATTTCACACATACTTTATTTATTTTGGATGCAAAACGCTGACAGATGAGCGAGAAACGCTGATATATATTGATGCTAATGCTATAGAGGCTATCCTTCAAAGATGGCTGCCCCCCCCAGAATTGACACGACATTTGATAATTACTTTTTTTTTTGTACAAAATCAAAATGACTTGTAAGATTTATGAGAGAAGTAATATCATATAAATGTTTTATATGATATTAAATTTGTAATTATGACATTTTAAATTAAAGATTAATTTAAGTCTTAACTTCATGAGTCTTTCTTTTAGTTTTGCTTGAAACCAGTAATTACAGTTAAGTTTGAGGTTAAAGACTTAGAGAGGAAGTCTTGATTAAGATCTTAATGAGATATTTTTATTATAATAACAACAAGCTGAATTTAAGTAAATCGTGTTTTTTATGTTTTTTATGATTTTTATAACTTTTTATTTAAAGGTCACATTAACTGAAGCTTTCAGACAGATGTAATTGTTTTAGTGAATTGTACAATCATGTTTAATTCCTTTATGAAAGATCACTTTAGACTTTAACTGGAAAACTGAAGATCAAAGAGATTTATTTTGCATTTTGACTTAAAGTATTTTATTCTTTAACGTTCTCTATCGTATAGACGGTTCGTCCACACGAAGCCGAAACGGAGCCGGGGATTCGGAGCCCGAAACCGATACACTTTGAAACCAGCTCCCAAAGTGGGTAGGTCTGGAGACGACACGCTTGCGGCTCCGTGTGTACGCCCTATACGATCATTTCCTGATAACGATGATGCCATAGCCCCGCCTCTCCCCACCTCTGCTGCTCACCCCCGCGTCATTACTGTGTTTTGCCAACGACAACAACAATGGCGGATCACAGGGTTGCATTCGTGCTCCAGACGCTACGGACCAGGATACAGATTTCAGTGCAAAATCTACAGCTGTTTGTTTGTGCCTTATGCCCATGCTCGGGGGGTCTTCTTCGCTGCTTTTGGTGTATTTTGTGGTGGAAGTACAGCGCCACTTAGGCTTATATGCGCTACAGCGTCTCCAGCGTTTTCGAGCGTTTTCGTGTGGACGGAAGACTTTTTTGAAAATGGCTTCAGTTCGTTTTCGTCTCCGTGTGGACGGGGCCTTAGAAGCTGCAGCAGAAAGGTGTTTGTTGACATAATAATAAAAAACTATTGATCTTGCAGTTTGTTGTTTTTAAACTCAAACACAACCTTTTACATTTGAAATGTAAACGTAAATTTTTTTTTATTTTTATCATTTGACAAACATATACAGAAAAGTAAATAAGAAAAAATATGCATAAAAAAAACCTGCATTTATTCTGAACGGTAAGTAAATAAAATGTCTTGAATTATTTGTTTATTTGTTGTAACGAACATTGAGAGAAATACATAAGTATGTTTTAAAAGATACAAATATCTGTTACCTGCCGTAGTGTGTGTGTGTGTGTGTGTGTGTGTGTGTGTGTGTGTGTGTGTGTGGCACGTGTGTGGTGTGTGTGTGTGTGTGTGGTGTGTGTGTGTGTGTGTGTGTGTGTGTGTGTGTGTGTGTGTGTGTGTGTGTGTGTATGTGTGTGTGTGTGTGTGTGTGTGTATGTGTGTGTGCGTGTGTGTGTGTGCCTGCCTGTGTGTTTGTGTGTATGTGTGTGTGTGTGCGTGTGTGTTTGTGTGTGTGTGTGTGTGTGTGTGTGTGTGTGTGTGCCTGCCTGTGTGTTTGTGTGTGTGTGTGTGTGTGTGCGTGTGTGTTTGTGTGTGTGTGTGTGTGTGTGTGTGTGTGTGTGTGCCTGCCTGTGTGTTTGTGTGTATGTGTGTGTGTGTGTGTGTGTGTTTGTGTGTGTGTGTGTGTGTGTGTGTGTGTGTGTGCACGTGTGTGTTTGTGTGTGTGTGTGCGTGTGTGTTTGTGTGTGTGTGTGTGTGTGTGTGTGTGTGTGTGTGTGCCTGCCTGTGTGTTTGTGTGTATGTGTGTGTGTGTGTGTGTGTGTTTGTGTGTGTGTGTGTGTGTGTGTGTGTGCACGTGTGTGTTTGTGTGTGTGTGTGTGTGTGTGTGTGTGTGTGTTTGTGTGTGTGTGTGTGTGTGTGTGCGTGCACGTGTGTGTGTGTGTGTGCGTGCACGTGTGTGTTTGTGTTTGTGTGTGTGTGTGTGTGTGTGTGTGCCTGCCTGTGTGTTTGTGTGTGTGTGTGCATGTGTGCGTGTGTGTGCACGTGTGTGTGTGTGTGTGTGCGTCCGTGTGTGTGTGGGAGACTGTTATCTAGTTTTGACGAGTGTTTTGTTAAGTATGTATCTATTGCTTTCTTTTGTAAGAAACTTCATTTTGTCTCCAGGTTGTTTTTGGGCTCTTTCATTTTTATTCATTAAACAACATCTTTATTTTTGGCAAATCAGTTTCCTCTTTCTTTTGTTGCTCCCGGTTATTTTACATGTTGTTTATATTATATATTTATATGTCTTGGTTCCCCTAGACCGGGCGTAAAAGTGTGTCCGGAGGAATCCCTTGTCTTTTTATCTGCAAACTAAGTCTACCTACAGGTATTAAAGGGGACCTATCATGCAAAATGCACTTTGTGATGTCTGTTATACATAAACATGTGTCCCCGGTGTGTCCCCGGTGTGTCCCCGGTGTGTCCCCGGTGTGTCCCCGGTGTGTCCCCGGTGTGTGTCCCCGGTGTGTCCCCGGTGTGTCCCCGGTGTGTCCCCGGTGTGTCCCCCCGGTGTGTCCCCGGTGTGTCCCCGGTGTGTCCCCGGTGTGTGTCCCCGGTGTGTCCCCGGTGTGTCCCCGGTGTGTCCCCGGTGTGTCCCCGGTGTGTCCCCCCGGTGTGTCCCCGGTGTGTCCCCGGTGTGTGTGTCCCCGGTGTGTCCCCGGTGTGTCCCCGGTGTGTGTCCCCGGTGTGTGTCCCCGGTGTGTCCCCCCGGTGTGTGTCCCCGGTGTGTGTCCCCCCGGTGTGTCCCCGGTGTGTCCCCGGTGTGTCCCCGGTGTGTCCCCCCGGTGTGTCCCCGGTGTGTGTCCCCGGTGTGTCCCCGGTGTGTCCCCCCGGTGTGTCCCCGGTGTGTCCCCGGTGTGTGTGTCCCCGGTGTGTCCCCGGTGTGTCCCCGGTGTGTGTCCCCGGTGTGTGTCCCCGGTGTGTCCCCGGTGTGTCCCCGGTGTGTCCCCCCGGTGTGTCCCCGGTGTGTGTCCCCGGTGTGTTCCCGGTGTGTCCCCGGTGTGTCCCTGGTGTGTCCCCGGTGTGTCCCCCCGGTGTGTGTCCCCGGTGTGTCCCCGGTGTGTCCCCGGTGTGTGTCCCCGGTGTGTCCCCGGTGTGTGTCCCCGGTGTGTGTCCCCGGTGTGTCCCCGGTGTGTCCCCCCGGTGTGTGTCCGGTGTGTGTCCCCGGTGTGTGTCCCCGGTGTGTCCCCGGTGTGTCCCCGGTGTGTGTCTCCGGTGTGTCCCCGGTGTGTGTCTCCGGTGTGTGTCTCCGGTGTGTCCCCGGTGTGTGTCCCCGGTGCGTCCCCGGTGTGTCCCCGGTGTGTGTCCCCGGTGCGTCCCCGGTGTGTCCCCAGTGTGTCGGGGAACTCACGCAGCGTCAGAAAATAAAACCCTCTCTCTTTTCCTCCGTACCCAAATCTCTAAAAACGGGGGAACAACGGAGCTGATCCAGATTTGCGTCCGATATGACGTAATATCTGAGATGTGGACCCACGGCACTATCAGAAACGTTGCTATCAGAAACAATGCCCGACTGTTTTGGACGTAATATGGTCGGTGTTTACATTAGCATCGCTAACACTCAGAGCTAACCTGTACTGGAGAGCATGTGTGTGAAGAAGCAGGAAATCAAAAGGAACTCACCTTGTGGTATAACCGGCAAGAGAGAAAGCCTTTGAGCTCCATACTGTTTCAGAGAGAATCCTTGATAATCCATGATATGGCGTTTCATCACGGCAGCATTTAGTTTAGACAGTAGCTGCCGGGTCCCGCATGAGCTCAGACCCCTCTTTTTTAATTTTTTAAAGCTTTATACCCAGAATCAGCACTTTAGAAACAGGAAGTGAAATAGAGGGATATGAGGCATGGCTAGAATGGGTGATCTGTTTGGTATTTGGAGCAAAACACTTCAGAGACATGTTTTTTATATATTTTACCGAGACCTATGCTATTGCCTAAAAATAGCATGATAGGTGACATTTCTTACAATAGTCTTTAAATCGTTTTTTTAAATAGCTTTTATAATAGTATTAGTTTTATTTATTTTTTGCCACTCTTCTTCTTTTTGGTTTCTTTGTTTGCACCAAAGTAAATTGCTCGTATGTTCAAAGGTTCAAAGGTTCAAAGGTTTTAATGACATAAACTCAGTTACAGTGTAATTGTGCAATTAAAGATGTGGGTCACAGGTTCCTCAAATAATGCAATAGAAAGATATACAAGACATAAAAAACCCACAAACAATAAAAAACAATAAAACAATAAAAATCGTGCAAGAGTATGTCCAAACCTACTTGGTAATAAATCTATGGACTGTAAAGAATAAAACCCACTCTGATTCAGATTTTTAGACTAACCTTTTCAGTTTTATTTGAGCGTCTGAGAGACGTTTTTGCTTTTTGCTTTTTACCTTACTAAATGGTCTGATGGTCGTTGGAGCGAGGGGCGGGGCTAAACTCACGGAAGTGATTTCAAAACAAAAGCACTCGTGTGCTAGGAACGGTGATAATATTATAAACCAGGGGAAACGAGGTGAATTTAGCGATCACAACTAAAACGGCCAAGACACACATTGAGCCCAGAAAATGAATGTTATTACGGGCTGTAAATATAATAAGCCTGTGTCTAAAATGGACAACATTGTTAGGAGATTTAAACTATACAGCGATTCTGCTCTGCGGCCACTCAGTCTCTCTCTTTTTTCAATTCAGCTGCTCTTCATTTTTTGTCCTGCTATATTTGATGATCGATACAAATATTTGTTATCATAAGTTCTTAATAAAACTGACACTGTTGGACTCTGTACTAGTTTGACTGCTACCAGAAATAAAATGAAGTACTTTTACCGTGTATTCTTTTAGTAATCCTCTGTCAGAGTCCCCTCCATACTGTGTACATAATGCATGTTTTCTGCTATCTTTGAGGAATGATACAAATAAAATGTTACCATTAGTTCTTAATGATATTGATACTGCTGGACTTAGTAGTCTTACACCTACTACCACAATACAATGAAGTACTTCTAGTGTGTTGTTTAAAAAAAAAATCCTCTGTCAATGTCCCCTCCTGAGAACAAAATCAAGCCACTTCTGTTAAGTTTGATGAGGGAAAAAATGATTGTTGCCATTAGTTCTTCGTGAGATTGACACTGTTGGACTCTACTAGTGAAACTACTGCCACAAGTACTATGAAGTACTTTTACTGTGTACTTTTTGAGTAATCCTCTGTCAATGTCCCCTCCTGAGAACAAGAATGCATGTTTCTCTGCTATTTTCAATCAAAACACCTTTCTTATGAGACTGATATTGTTGGACAGAGTATTTTAAGAGGATGGTTGACATGATATCAGCAATACTTCCAGTCAGTACTCCGGCAGCAGCATTTCTACACCTTGGAAAGTCTTTAGAGACTGGCCTGGATAGCTGGTCACAAATATCCTTCAGCAAAGTGACACACTCTGTGACTCTTGTTGGCCTCTTATGACAATGCTGTCTTTTAAATAGGACTATTTCTCTACTCCTAGTTCATTCCTCTCAGATTCTTCCATCAGTCCCAGTCATCGCATGTCAGTCAATAGAGCTTCGAAAAATGTGTCCAATTCAACAAAATGTTTTTTTGTGAGTGAAGGTCAGAGCTAAATTATAGATTATTTGGTTGTGTAATTACAAGGTGAGAGAAAACAAATCCACATCCTCCTATGAAACGTATTTTATTTACTTTTCCATGTTATACTTACTTGTATTACAACATTTGCATGTTGAACTACATGATATCTTCCCCAGCCTCAAGGAAACACAATACAATAAATGGATTCATAATTTTAAAAAAATGATAAAAATGTATAAATTAATAATGTTGTGTGCCAACATTTCAAATTTAAATATAAAATGAAAAAAAAGTTTACTTTTTAAATGATTTCTCACAAAAACCTTTCTAAATTAGAGTAAATTGTAAAAAAAAGTTTTAGTCAATAAATATAAATGTTTTTCTGCCTAAAATAGTTGAAATTGAATGTAAACTATATCAAACACCACATGCATGGCAATTAACGCATTTTTGCCAGCTATTTAAATTGACTTTGATAGATAGATAGATAGATCGTACTTTATTGATCCCAAATTGGGAAATTGTTTTTGTTACAGCAGCATAAAAGGCATTTTACAATAAAACAAAAATATACAAGAATAGAAATAAAATAAACTAAAATATAAAATAAAATATAAAATATACATGTCAAAATACAAAATAGAAAATATACATACAGATATTATATATATATATATATATATATATATATAATATACAAATATATATATATTCAAAATATATGGAATTATGGAGTATTAAATATGAAACAGATTATGTGTGAGTAAAATGTACAAGGTGGTTTTATTTCTAGAGAAACTATGGAGCAGAGAGTTCTCTTCCAGCCAGAGGTGATTTGTTGTACAGAGTTATTGCAGTGGGCAGGAATGTTTTCCAGTATCTGTCCTTGAGACAGGGGAGCTGCAGTCTGTAGGAGAAGGAGCTGCAGCAGTCTGTAGGAGAAGGAGGTGCAGCAGTCTGTAGGAGAAGGAGCTGCAGCAGTCTGTAGGAGAAGGAGCTGCAGCAGTCTGTAGGAGAAGGAGCTGCAGCAGTCTGTAGGAGAAGGAGCTGCAGTCTGTAGGAGAAGGAGCTGCAGCAGTCTGTAGGAGAAGGAGCTGCAGCAGTCTGTAGGAGAAGGAGCTGCAGCTGTCTGTAGGAGAAGGAGCTGCAGCAGTCTGTAGGAGAAGGAGCTGCAGCAGTCTGTTGGAGAAGGAGCTGCAGTCTGTAGGAGAAGGAGCTGCAGCAGTCTGTAGGAGAAGGAGGTGCAGCAGTCTGTAGGAGAAGGAGCTGCAGCAGTCTGTAGGAGAAGGAGCTGCAGCTGTCTGTAGGAGAAGGAGCTGCAGCTGTCTGTAGGAGAAGGAGCTGCAGCAGTCTGTAGGAGAAGGAGGTGCAGCAGTCTGTAGGAGAAGGAGCTGCAGCAGTCTGTAGGAGAAGGAGCTGCAGCAGTCTGTAGGAGAAGGAGCTGCAGCAGTCTGTTGGAGAAGGAGCTGCAGCAGTCTGTAGGAGAAGGAGCTGCAGCAGTCTGTAGGAGAAGGAGCTGCAGCAGTCTGTAGGAGAAGGAGCTGCAGCAGTCTGTTGGAGAAGGAGCTGCAGCAGTCTGGAGGTGCAGCAGTCTGTAGGAGAAGGAGGCTGCAGCAGTCTGTAGGAGAAGGAGGTGCAGCAGTCTGTAGGAGAAGGAGCTGCAGCAGTCTGTAGGAGAAGGAGGTGCAGCAGTCTGTAGGAGAAGGAGCTGCAGCAGTCTGTAGGAGAAGGAGCTGCAGCAGTCTGTAGGAGAAGGAGGCTGCAGCAGTCTGTAGGGAAGGAGCTGCAGCAGTCTGTAGGAGAAGGAAGCTGCAGCAGTCTGTAGGAGAAGGAGCTGCAGCAGTCTGTAGGAGAAGGAGCTGCAGCAGTCTGTAGGAGAAGGAGCTGCAGCAGTCTGTAGGAGAAGGAGCTGCAGCAGTCTGTAGGAGAAGGAGCTGCAGCAGTCTGTAGGAGAAGGAGCTGCAGCAGTCTGTAGGAGAAGGAGCTGCAGCAGTCTGTAGGAGAAGGAGCTGCAGCAGTCTGTAGGAGAAGGAGCTGCAGCAGTCTGTAGGAGAAGGAGCTGCAGCAGTCTGTAGGAGAAGGAGTTGTAGGAGAAGGAGCTGCAGCAGTCTGTAGGAGAAGGAGGTGCAGCAGTCTGTTGGAGAAGGAGCTGCAGCAGTCTGTAGGAGAAGGAGGTGCAGCAGTCTGTAGGAGAAGGAGCTGCAGCAGTCTGTAGGAGAAGGAGGTGCAGCAGTCTGTAGGAGAAGGAGCTGCAGCAGTCTGTAGGAGAAGGAGCTGCAGCAGTCTGTAGGAGAAGGAGCTGCAGCAGTCTGTAGGAGAAGGAGCTGCAGCAGTCTGTAGGAGAAGGAGCTGCAGCAGTCTGTAGGAGAAGGAGCTGCAGCAGTCTGTAGGAGAAGGAGCTGCAGCAGTCTGTAGGAGAAGGAGCTGCAGCAGTCTGTAGGAGAAGGAGCTGCAGCAGTCTGTAGGAGAAGGAGCTGCAGCTGTCTGTAGGAGAAGGAGCTGCAGCAGTCTGTAGGAGAAGGAGCTGCAGCAGTCTGTTGGAGAAGGAGCTGCAGCAGTCTGTTGGAGAAGGAGCTCCGTTGACTGTCCAGCTGCAGGTGGAGAGGATGGGTGGGGTTATCCATGATGGACAACAGCCTGTTCAGTGTCCTCCTCTCCACCACAGCTTCAAAGGGTTCCAGCTTGATGCCGATGACTGACCCAGCTTTCCTGATCAGTTTATTGATCCTGCTGGTGTCACCGGCTCTGATGCTGCCCCCCCAGCAGACCGCAGCAAAGAAGAGTGCACTAGCCACAACAGACTGATAGAAGATCTCCAGCATCTTACTGCATACGTTGAAGGATCTCAGCTTCCTCAGAAAATAGAGTCGGCTCATCCCCTTCTTGTACACAGCGTCAGTGTTGATCCTCCAGTTCAGCCCATTGTCTAAGTGCACTCCCAGGTACTTGTAGACCTCCACAACTGCCACATCCTCTCCCAGAATGCACAGGGGCAGAGGAGGAGATGTCCTCTTCCTCCTGAAATCAATGACCATCTCTCTGGTCTTGGCCACATTCAAAAGCAGATGATTTCTTCCAGTCCACTCAACAAAATCACCCTTTGGTTGAAGTTAATAACAATATTGATATTATATAGATATATATATAGATATATATAGCATATAATTGATGCAGTCTTTCTGAACACTTTTAAAATAAAATACTGCAAATTAAGAATATTTGTAATGTTCTGCACAGATAGTGCCTTAACTTGAATTTGAAAACAAGTGGCAACTTTATTAATACAGCAGATGAAAAGATTTGTGGAAGGATAAATTCTTCATGGGCTTCAATGGCTCTCTAGATAAAGGGTGTTTTATGGTTGCTTGTATTATCCTCAGATAGTGGTTTGTTTAAATAACTAGTGACATTTTAATAAATATTGAAAAAAAGGGCTCCAAAAAAGGCAAATATATATATATATATATATATATATATATATATATATATATATATATATATATATATATATCCTGGCCGGCTTAGCCAGTCTGTATTTCACAAGATTCATAGTTTATAAAGTACAATTCTGGGCCATTGATTGTGTTATTTCTCCAAACACACACAGTAAACATGCCTGTTATGAAGCCTTCAAATGGTGCAGGAAAAGGACTTTACATTGGGTTATACTTAAAGACAGGACTATTCAGTTAAGAGAAGAGAACAAAGGAAAGAGAACTGTTATAATGGGTGATGTAACATTAATGACAGACATGATATGAGGTCCTTGGCCCTCAGACTCTAGAGGGGTCATTTTGTGATCATGGGGCATCACCCTTACAGCATCAGGACAATATCATATGGAGTCAGACACTGGAAGTGTGCTGGAGGCGTTGACTGGGACTGATGGAAGGATGAGGCTGAAGAGACTGAAGAATCTGCGAGGAACGAACTAGCGGCTGAGAAATAGTTATATATTAAAAGACAGCAACATCATAAGAGGCCAACAAGAGTCACAGGGTGTGTCACTTTGCTGAAGGATAGACCAGCTATCCAGGCCAGTCTCTAAAGACTTTCCAAGGTGTGAAAATGCTGCTGCCGGAGTACTGACTGGAAGTATTGCTGATATCATGTCCACCATATCCTCTTAAAATACTCTGTCCAATAATATCAGTCTCAGTAAGAAAGGTTTTTTAATGCTTATTAAAAATAGCAGAAAAACATGCATTCTTGTTCTCAGGAGGGGACATTGACAGAGGATTACTGGAAAAGTACATAGTAAAAGTACTTCATAGTACTTGTGGGAGTAGTTTCACTAGTAGAGTCCAACAGTGTCAAACTCACGAAGAACTAATGGCAACAATAATTTTTTCCCTCATCAAACTTAACAGAAGTGGCTTGATTTTGTTCTCAGGAGGGGACATTGACAGAGGATTTTTTTTTTAAACAACACACTAGAAGTACCTCATTGTATTGTGGTAGTAGGTGTAAGACTACTGAGTCCAGCAGTATCAATATCATTAAGAACTAATGGTAAAATAGTCTTTTTATCACTCATCAAAGATAGCATTATGTACACAGTATGGAGGGGACTCTGACAGAGGATTACTCACTAAGTACACAGTAAAAGTACTTCATTTTATTTCTGGTAGCAGTCAAACTAGTACCGAGTCCAACAGTGTCAGTTTTATTAAGAACTTATGATAACAAATATTTGTATCGATCATCAAATATAGCAGGACAAAAAATGAAGAGCAGCTGAATTGAAAAAAGAGAGAGACTGAGTGGCCGCAGAGCAGAATCGCTGTATAGTTTAAATCTCCTAACAATGTTGTCCATTTTAGACACAGGCTTATTATATTTACAGCCCGTAATAACATTCATTTTCTGGGCTCAATGTGTGTCTTGGCCGTTTTAGTTGTGATGGCTAAATTCACCTCGTTTCCCCTGGTTTATAATATTATCACCGTTCCTAGCACACGAGTGCTTTTGTTTTGAAATCACTTCCGTGAGTTTAGCCCCCCCCCCCCCTCGCTCCAACGACCACCATTTAGTAAGGTAAAAAGCAAAAACGTCTCTCAGACGCTCTTCCGTTTACGTGTTTAATAAAGAAAAACAATTGGACGGTAGATACACGGATTTGTTGGTAAATTAAGATTTTCAGAATGACCTTTTCAGTTTTATTTTGAAAACCTGAAACACCCCCATGTTTCCTGTGTGGATCTTCCCGGTGGAGAGTCTGACGCACAGCCGCAAACAGAGGCTCTAAACCTGGCAGAGGATCACCGGAGACACCGGAGACACCGCGGAGGCTTTGTGTTTCTCCCTGCCGCAAACAGAGCCTCTGAACCCGGGTAAATGCGAGGACCCTCCCCGCTGTCAGAGTCCGGAGACCCGTCTGTTTCCACCGGGAACTCGAGGGGTTGTTGTTGATGTGATATCTGGAAGAAAGTAAACCGCTTTAAAACCCCACCGTCCGTGAGACTCAGGTAAGGTTCACCTGGAGATAATGTTAGCTGTGTTTATGTGTTGCTCACCTGATCATCACACACCTGCTGCAGGGCTGCACACACACACACACCAAACTACACACACATTATGACACCACAACACTGTGGGCCGGGGTGTTGTGGTGTGAATGGGAACTGCTGTGGCCTGCAGGTGAATCCGGATCATAGATAATGCAGATAAACGCGGGGTGTTGTGATTTATCAAGGTTAATTAAAGAGTCCTCTCCTGCTGATGTTCAGGTGTATATCAGTATGTAGTGTCTCTACTTTAAAGAGTCCTCTCCTGCTGATGTTCAGGTGTATATCAGTATGTAGTGTCTCTACTTTAAAGAGTCCTCTCCTGCTGATGTTCAGGTGTATATCAGTATGTAGTGTCTCTACTTTAAAGAGTCCTCTCCTGATGATGTTCAGGTGTATATCAGTATGTAGTGTCTCTACTTTAAAGAGTCCTCTCCTGCTGATGTTCAGGTGTATATCAGTATGTAGTGTCTCTACTTTAAAGAGTCCTCTCCTGCTGATGTTCAGGTGTATATCAGTATGTAGTGTCTCTACTTTAAAGAGTCCTCTCCTGCTGATGTTCAGGTGTATATCAGTATGTAGTGTCTCTACTTTAAAGAGTCCTCTCCTGCTGATGTTCAGGTGTATATCAGTATGTAGTGTCTCTACTTTAAAGAGTCCTCTCCTGCTGATGTTCAGGTGTATATCAGTATGTAGTGTCTCTACTTTAAAGAGTCCTCTCCTGCTGATGTTCAGGTTTATATCAGTATGTAGTGTCTCTACTTTAAAGAGTCCTCTCCTGCTGATGTTCAGGTGTATATCAGTATGTCGTGTCTCTACTTTAAAGAGTCCTCTCCTGCTGATGTTCAGGTTTATATCAGTATGTAGTGTCTCTACTTTAAAGAGTCCTCTCCTGCTGATGTTCAGGTGTATATCAGTATGTAGTGTCTCTACTTTAAAGAGTCCTCTCCTGCTGATGTTCAGGTGTATATCAGTATGTAGTGTCTCTACTTTAAAGAGTCCTCTCCTGCTGATGTTCAGGTGTATATCAGTATGTAGTGTCTCTACTTTAAAGAGTCCTCTCCTGCTGATGTTCAGGTGTATATCAGTATGTAGTGTCTCTACTTTAAAGAGTCCTCTCCTGCTGATGTTCAGGTGTATATCAGTATGTAGTGTCTCTACTTTAAAGAGTCCTCTCCTGCTGATGTTCAGGTGTATATCAGTATGTAGTGTCTCTACTTTAAAGAGTCCTCTCCTGCTGATGTTCAGGTGTATATCAGTATGTAGTGTCTCTACTTTAAAGAGTCCTCTCCTGCTGATGTTCAGGTGTATATCAGTATGTAGTGTCTCTACTTTAAAGAGTCCTCTCCTGCTGATGTTCAGGTGTACATCAGTATGTAGTGTCTCTACTTTAAAGAGTCCTCTCCTGCTGATGTTCAGGTGTATATCAGTATGTAGTGTCTCTACTTTAAAGAGTCCTCTCCTGCTGATGTTCAGGTGTATATCAGTATGTAGTGTCTCTACTTTAAAGAGTCCTCTCCTGCTGATGTTCAGGTGTATATCAGTATGTAGTGTCTCTACTTTAAAGAGTCCTCTCCTGCTGATGTTCAGGTGTATATCAGTATGTAGTGTCTCTACTTTAAAGAGTCCTCTCCTGCTGATGTTCAGGTGTACATCAGTATGTAGTGTCTCTACTTTAAAGAGTCCTCTCCTGCTGATGTTCAGGTGTATATCAGTATGTAGTGTCTCTACTTTGTTTCTACTTTGTAGAGACACTATATGTTGTGATTGGTCAACTGCTGAGAGATGTCCCGCCCCTTAGTCTATCACTTACAATGTGTTGGAGCGCTAGCCAATAGGAGCATGAGTGTTCGATAGTGATGTCACCAAAACCTATGAAACACACTACAGGAAAGGGCCTCTTTAAATAACTAGAAATTGTGGAATTTCACTGGGAATTTGTTTCCACTGTTTTAAATATAATGGTCAGTGATTGTATTCAGAAATGAGTGTGTGTGTGTGTGTGTGTGTGTGTGTGTGTCAGGGAGGAAGTGGGACACAGCTGTTTGTGGTATATATGTATCAGGGTTTATTCATCCCTTGGGGGGGGGTCTGTCCCTCCCCCATCACCCGTCTCCTCCCTTCCCCGTGTGTGTGTGTGTGTGTGTGTGTGTGTGTGTGTGTGTGTGTGTGTGTGTGTGTGTGTGTGTGTGTGTGTGTGTGTGTGTGTGTGTGTGTGTGTGTGTGTGTGTGTGTGTGTGTGTGTGTGTGTGTGTGTGTGTGTGTGTGTGTGTGTGTGTGTGTGTGTGTGTGTGTGTGTGTGTGTGTGTGTGTGTGTGTGTGTGTGTGTGTGTGTGTGTGTGTGTGTGTGTGTGTGTGTGTGTGTGTGTGTGTGTGTGTGTGTGTCAGACAGATGAACCAGACCATCAGACAACAGCGTGAACCGTCTCAGAAAATCTTACGTCAAATAATTTGTCAAATACTAAAAATCCCTTTGTTTCCTCCAGAGGGAGTTCCTATCCCCCTTAGAGGCTAAAATGCCAATGTTCCGGAACACAGTGACATCACTATGGAACACCTGCGCTCCTATTGGCTAGCAGCTCTAACACATTGTACGTTTTAGGCGCTTTTGACCCTGACCAATCACAGCAGAGCCGACCAGCTAACCAATCCGAGCAGACTGGGCTCTGGTTTCAGACAGAGGGTGATATAATGTGGATATCGACATGGTAAATTCCTCTGTGATCACTGGACCAGCCCATCAGACAGCATCATTCTGCATGAAATGTGTTTTCAAGTGAGATTCACCACGCTCCATCTCAGTGGATCACTTAAACAGAGACGGAGAAGTTGTAACGCTTCTGTTTTATAAACTTTAATGAATGTTTATAACAAAACACCTCTGGCTGGAAGAGAATTTGTTTTATCTTCACGGTCTACTGTATATTTCCTACTTTTTAATGCTGCTTTAATTCTATTTTGAGATGTTTAAATTCTAGAATTGTTTATTTCTACTCTTTAATTTCTACTCATTTTGGCCTCCCGTTCTCCTATAATGAACGGCATAATTATTATTTAATGATCTGACAAAGAGATGTTGTATCTATGGGACGTTCCTGGCTGCTCCCAGATCTGCTTTCTGATCTTTAAGGAAGCAGAGATGTGTTTGTTTTTATTAAAGACAGAGACTGAATTTAGTGTAAATTGAAAAACAGGCGTTGCATAATAAATATATTTCTGTCATCTACAACCCGCTCGTACCGCTTCCTTCCTGCTCATTGTGTCTGGGTTCCCTTCCCCCTGCGCACTCGCCTGCAGGCCTGTTTCAGACATCAGTCACACATGAAGTCTGGATATCAAATCACTTTCATGTCGTGTAAGTATTTACTGACGTCGACGTAGAACAGAACATTCAAATGTCTTCAGCTCGTGTTAACCACAGACCTGATTCCAGGGGACAGGAAGAGTAAATGCTGACTCATGTTAGGGGTTTAGGACTCATTCCTGCACCACTCTATTGTTACTCTAATGGTCCAGTTTCCAAAGACATTCACAAACGTCTCTTGTTGTGAACGACTTGAATCACAGAGAGGAGGTGCTGAGTCAGGGTTTAGGACTGTTTCTGTTTTCCACATAATAAAACAGTGTTTGTGTCCCCTGCAGCTCCATGTGTGCCCCCCCCTCCCAGTAGCCCCACCATGTCTGCGGCCCCCCCCCCCTGACGGGGACCCGGCGTGGGGCCTGGAGGCTCTGGGCCTCAGCCCGAAGGAGCTGGTTCTGGCCGAGGCTCTTCAGATGGAGTACGACGCTCTTTCCAGACTCAAGCAGGACCAGAGTGGCTCCGAGACCCCGGCCCCGCCGCGGCCCCCCCCAGGAGGAGGCCTGCTGAGGGGCCTCTCTGAATCTGACCCCTCCCTCACCCAGCCCGGAGGCTCCCAGCCCCCCCAGGGAGCCCCTCTGTACATCCTGGACCGCCCGGGGGTTCCCAAGCTGAGGGACGGCCCCCGCACGGAGCCTCTTCCTAAAGACGACGTCCCCCCTGCGCTCCCACCACGAAACCCCCTCCCCCCTCTCCCCCTCCTGCCCCCCCGAGGCCCCCCCAGACCCCGAGACGTCAACCTGTTCACCCCCGAAGTGGACCCTCCCAAAGTGTGCCCTTCCAAAGTGGGCCCTCCCAAAATGGACCCTCCCAAAGTGGACCCTCCCAAAGTGGACCCTCCCAAATTGGGGCTGAACTACGACAACATCAACGACTCGCTGTCCCGACTCAACGGGGGCCGGCAGGGGTCGCGGGGCCGCAAGACCAACGGGGACCAATCAGGGAAGCCCGTGGCCCGGAGTAAGACCCTCCCCCCTCAAGTCCCGCCCCGGACCTACGTCCCCGTCGCCCCGAGCAACAGGGGGCAGCGCCGGGTGTCTGCAGACCCGGTACACATTTATATTACTTTATTATTATTAATATTTGTATTAAACTTATTCTTATTTTTATTATTATGAATAATAATGTTATTTACATTCAACCTGCTTCCGTCCTTACTACCGAATATGTAATTCTATTTACAGTTAGTTTACATAAAGCTGCACACATGTCATGGTGTTCTCAATGAGAGGCTGATCCCTCTGAACTGATGGGATCTAGGGTCTGTGTTGGCCTCTACACTGAACTGATCTAGGGTCTGTGTTGGCCTCTACTCTGAACTGATCTAGGGTCTGTGTTGGCCTCTACTCTGAACTGATCTAGGGTCTGTGTTGGCCTCTACACTGAACTGATCTAGTGTCTGTGTTGGCCTCTACTCTGAACTGATCTAGGGTCTGTGTTGGCCTCTACTCTGAACTGATCTAGTGTCTGTGTTGGCCTCTACTCTGAACTGATCTAGGGTCTGTGTTGGCCTCTACTCTGAACTGATCTAGTGTCTGTGTTGGCCTCTACACTGAACTGATCTAGTGTCTGTGTTGGCCTCTACTCTGAACTGATCTAGTGTCTGTGTTGGCCTCTACTCTGAACTGATCTAGGGTCTGTGTTGGCCTCTACTCTGAACTGATCTAGGGTCTGTGTTGGCCTCTACTCTGAACTGATCTAGGGTCTGTGTTGGCCTCTACTCTGAACTGATCTAGGGTCTGTGTTGGCCTCTACTCTGAACTGATCTAGGGTCTGTGTTGGCCTCTACACTGAACTGATCTAGGGTCTGTGTTGGCCTCTACTCTGAACTGATCTAGTGTCGGTGTTGGCCTCTACTCTGAACTGATCTAGTGTCTGTGTTGGCCTCTACTCTGAACTGATCTAGGGTCTGTGTTGGCCTCTACTCTGAACTGATCTAGGGTCTGTGTTGGCCTCTACTCTGAACTGATCTAGGGTCTGTGTTGGCCTCTACACTGAACTGATCTAGGGTCTGTGTTGGCCTCTACTCTGAACTGATCTAGTGTCGGTGTTGGCCTCTACTCTGAACTGATCTAGTGTCTGTGTTGGCCTCTACTCTGAACTGATCTAGGGTCTGTGTTGGCCTCTACTCTGAACTGATCTAGTGTCTGTGTTGGCCTCTACTCTGAACTGATCTAGTGTCTGTGTTGGTTCATTTGATGTTTGAATTCATTGTTGGTGTATTTGTAAAGTAAACAAACATTTCCTGCTCACATTCAGTTGAACAGTAAACAGTCAGACCAGTTGGACTGGATCTGAACACCAGAGGCTGAAACTCACAGCAAATACTAAATGAATAATACATAAATAAGAAGAATTGGAGGATGAAACCCTGTATATTATCGTCATGTACACAGTGTAGCACCTGAGAGGTAGCTGCTGTGTTCAGCCCATCCTACACAGTGTAGCACCTGAGAGGTAGCTGCTGTGTTCAGTCCATCCTACACAGTGTAGCACCTGAGAGGTAGCTGCTGTGTTCAGTCCATCCTACACAGTGTAGCACCTGAGAGGTAGCTGCTGTGTTCAGCCCATCCTACACAGTGTAGCACCTGAGAGGTAGCTGCTGTGTTCATCCCATCCTACACAGTGTAGCACCTGAGAGGTAGCTGCTGTGTTCAGCCCATCCTACACAGTGTAGCACCTGAGAGGTAGCTGCTGTGTTCAGCCCATCCTACACAGTGTAGCACACTAGAGGTAGCTGCTGTGTTCAGTCCATCCTACACAGTGTAGCACCTGAGAGGTAGCTGCTGTGTTCATCCCATCCTACACAGTGTAGCACCTGAGAGGTAGCTGCTGTGTTCAGCCCATCCTACACAGTGTAGCACCTGAGAGGTAGCTGCTGTGTTCAGCCCATCCTACACAGTGTAGCACCTGAGAGGTAGCTGCTGTGTTCAGCCCATCCTACACAGTGTAGCACCTGAGAGGTAGCTGCTGTGTTCAGTCCATCCTACACAGTGTAGCACCTGAGAGGTAGCCGCTGTGTTCAGTCCATCCTACACAGTGTAGCACCTGAGAGGTAGCTGCTGTGTTCAGCCCATCCTACACAGTGTAGCACCTGAGAGGTAGCTGCTGTGTTCAGCCCATCCTACACAGTGTAGCACCTGAGAGGTAGCTGCTGTGTTCAGCCCATCCTACACAGTGTAGCACCTGAGAGGTAGCTGCTGTGTTCATCCCATCCTACACAGTGTAGCACCTGAGAGGTAGCTGCTGTGTTCATCCCATCCTACACAGTGTAGCACCTGAGAGGTAGCTGCTGTGTTCATCCTAGTGCAGCTATTGGATATTTGAATATAAATAACAAACAGTTTTTCTGATCTCATCATTCTCCTCTGTGTTGAAAGTAACGTGCACTCCATCATGTTGTCCCCCTCTCCTCTGATTGGTGGGTTGGTGGGGATCTCTTTTCTGATTGGCCGGCTCTGTGTGATTGACAGGTGTCTCTGGGCTCCAGGACCAATGGGTTTGGATATGAACTCTTCCAAGTGAGTGAGGAGAGAGACGAGGAGGTGGCTGCTTTCTGCCACATGCTGGATGTGTGAGTAACACACACGCACACGCACACACGCACACACGCACACACACGCACACACACGCACGAACACACACACACAAGA
>NW_022988070.1:0-39941 GCF_902827165.1 Trematomus bernacchii | reverse complement strand
AGCTTTATCTCCCCCCCCCTCCCCCTCCATTAGCCTCCACCAGCCTCACATTTGCATGTCAATCAAAGCCGCAGCTGACATTTAAAAAGCTGTAAAGGACTGGTAGGAAATCACAGGAATTAATTGCAATGTGCATGTTCGTGTGAAATGCACACGTACACACACACACACACACACACAAGGACACACACACACATGTACACACACACACACACACACACACACAAGGACACACACACACATGTACACACACACACACAAGGACACACTCCCCCTATCTTCCCACACACACGCTGCTCACCAGGAAATGTAATTACTTTACATTTCTTTGTGGAGGAAGGAATGAACAGGCCGGTTGAAGTCAGCGTCTCTGGGCGTAATTAACATGGAGCTATCAGACGTCTCAACTCTTCTTCCTCTCGGAGGTGAAGAGAAGCAGAGCCTCTTCCCTCAGATCAAGAGAAACGGTTACTCCTCCGACGCTGGGAATCATCACAGATCTGTGTTCATGTTAATAATAATAATAATAACAATAATAATACATGTTATTTATGATGACTTCCTTCAGTCTGTGTGGTTCTCTGAGCAGAGATGCAAGATTCGGTATGGGCCCTTCGGTTCGGTACACGTGTGTACCGAAGTGTACCGAACGAATATAACGTTAAACGTAAAAAATTGAGAACGTGAACAACTTTTTGGAAGTAATCTCAGGTGCTGCGTCGCAGCATTCAGTGTAATTTGCTCACATTGGACGAGAGGCATACTATGTCACACATACAGCTGGTCACAGGGATGCTTTCAAATTGAGTCAGTAATTTGAGGAACTGGCGAAATGGCGAACGCAGATACAGTTGAGCTCGAAAATCCTCCAGCATCATTGAAGTCTCCGGTTTGGGAACATTTTGGTTTCACAGTTACGTACAAGGATGACGGACAAAGACAGGTGGACCAAACCAAAGCTGTTTGTCGGCATTGTTCAACTAACATTGGTTACGCGGCTGGCAATACATCAAACTTGCACACTCATTTGAAAAGGCATCACCCGAACGTGAATATCACCGGTACCAAAAGAAAAATGACTGAAGTGCAAACCCAACTCCCACTAGCATAGTAGCATTTAAACCTCCAACACTCGCAAAAAGTTCAGACCGAGCCAAAGCTATTACAAACGCCAAATATCCTTATGTTGCCATGTTAGCAAAGCGCTACCTGGCTGTATCTGCTACTGTCCCTAGAGAGAGGGTGTTTTCCACAGCAGGAGACATTGTTAGTGCCAGCAGATCTGCCCTTTCGGCAAGCAATGTGGACAAGTTAATATTTCTTAAAAAAAACATGAAAATACAATGACAAGCAAGTCCTAATGTCAAGCTGGCTGTTTAGGTACTAGTACAGTACAGTTCAAATACAGATTATTTCAGTTCATCGAAATGCTGCACTTTAATGTTTATTTTATTATATTTTGTATTTATTTGAGTGAATACATTATTCACAGTTTAATAATAATTAAAAACCCACAAAAAATCTTTTATGTTTTGTGATCATTTTTTCTGCTGTACCGAAAACGTACCGAACCGTGCCCTAAAAACCGAGGTACGTACCGAACCGAAATGTTTGTGAACCGTTACACCCCTACTAGAGAGGCTTCAGGTGAGCACACCTCTCTAAAACTGCTTCACTTTATTAAGAGTTACTTTCAGTACTGATCCTTAGACTGATAGAAGTCTATGAGGAAATGTTCCTACTTCTCTCTCTCTTTATTACCTCAGATTGTATAGAAGTCTATGAGGAAATGTTCCTACTTCTCTCTCTCTTTATTACCTCAGATTGTATAGAAGTCTATGAGGAAATGTTCCTACTTCTCTCTCTCTTTATTACCTCAGATTGTATAGAAGTCTATGAGGAAATGTTCCTACTTCTCTCTCTCTTTATTACCTCAGATTGTAGAGAAGTCTATGAGGAAATGTTCCTACTTCTCTCTCTCTTTATTACCTCAGATTGTATAGAAGTCTATGAGGAAATGTTCCTACTTCTCTCTCTCTTTATTACCTCAGATTGTATAGAAGTCTATGAGGAAATGTTCCTACTTCTCTCTTGATTTATCACCTCAGATTGTATAGAAGTCTATGAGGAAATGTTCCTACTTCTCTCTCTCTCTATTACCTCAGATTGTATAGAAGTCTATGAGGAAATGTTCCTACTTCTCTCTCTCTCTATTACCTCAGATTGTAGAGAAGTCTATGAGGAAATGTTCCTGCTTCTCTCTCTTGCAAATGACACATGAAATTATAGCTACGACAATGTAAGTTATTGTTTACCTCTCTATTCATAGCCACAGAGGTAGCATTATGTCCAGCTAGCATGCTAATTGCTAACGTTATATTATCGTTTTATCCCGGAGGGAAAAGCTCACTAGTTTCCAATCCAGAGAGAAACACCTCGCCTGAAACACACGATTAGTGCCATGAGTTAGTGAAGCAAATTACAGAACATTGCACACTTATTCACAAGTCAAAACGTGTTCATAGCGTGCACGGCTGAGCTAGCTAGCTAGCTAGATGTTGTTAGCCAGCTTGGACCTATGATAGCCAGTTCTAGCATGGCTAGCTCGATCTACTGAGCAAATAAAAGTACATCTAAGACCAGTATTGTGCAGATTAAAACAGTGCAGTGCATGTATTTTATTTTACCTTCGTCGTCGTCCCGACATGACTTTGCCAGGTCTGCTAACTTTGCTGATCCACGGAAACTGCATTCAGTAGAAGCTTCTGAATGCGGCGCTTCGTGTCCTCCGAGTAAATCGCCAGAAGCGCCGACACATCCTCATCACTCCACCGCTCCGATGATTTATTTAGTGTTGCCATAACAACTGCTTTCACAAAAGTAATCTACTCGTTGGTGCGCTGTACTGAGCTTAATGTGAGCAAATACAATGGCGGCCTTCAAAAAAAATTCTAGAGATTCACGGGGCGTGGTTTGCATTCCGCACAGCCAATCCGACGTATGAACTTTTTTCTCCCACGAAAGTCCCTGCTCTCTAGCAGGGACGGAAAACGGGGTAAAAATGGTTCTGATGAACTAATTTAGTTCCTGGGGCTTTTTGGTGTGAACGCAAATATATCGTAGTTCTGATTAACTATTGTGGGAAAAGTACTCCGGTGTTAACGCGCTAAATGATGGTCCTTTTAGGGCAGGGTTGGGGAACCTTTTTCCTCTCAAGGGCCATTTCAATTTTTACAACATCCTCCGGGGGCCGTACAAATTATTGACCTCTGCTTAAAAAAACTAAAATCACAGCCCATTCATTTGGCCTTTCTTTCATGCTGTGCAAAGAAAAAGCAACCTCTTAATCCAGATATCTCACCATGACTCGCGCATGCATGCACGTGCACGGTGTGGCATGACCACCAAAACAGAAAGATATGGACACAAGATGTGTGCAAATGTATTTAGTTTTCTATCCATGTGAACATGATTTCAATGGGGGGGGACCTAACCTCCTCTGGGGGAGGGAAGGTTTTTTTTAAATGTTGAAGTTAAAAGCATCAATCTGGTGCACTTTGAGAGCAACATGAAGAGATCTATGGAGACATCTCTCAACACCCATATGAAACAGAACTGTAAGCAGATTTTCTTTTTTCTTTATGGATATTTTACAAATCACTCCCCTTTTTAACTATATTCTTGTTTATTAATAACAACTTTCTTTTACTGTCATATAGTATTTTATACCTGTTTACTTTATTCTCTTATTTTTTCATAACTATAATGATCATATGAAGATGTGTCTTTACCTCACTGGTTGTAGAAAAAGCTTCTTATATTCGTTAGCATAGCTAGCTAACCAGATGCTAATAACAACAAAGGTATTGACTGTATGATCAGTATGACAGATGAAGAGATCTCCACTGGGCGTTCTGGTGCTCTCCATCAACACTGCACCCCTGTCAGACGAGACATATACCATGTGATTTCACGTTAGGCTCGTGTTGTGTTCAAGGACCCTGACCTTGGCAAGGAAAAACAGGCACTCGCTTGTTTAATTCTTTTGCGGTCTAGATTTCTTTTTTTTCTTTTTTAAATGTGCGTGTGTTTATAAATGACCTCGAGGGCCGTATCAAATGGTCTCGCGGGCCGTATACGGCCCGGGGGCCGGAGGTTCCCCACCCCTGTTTTAGGGGATAAAGCTGTGATTATATTAGCCATATAGTATAGTATCAGACCTTACACAACTATGCACACACACAGTCGTACAGAAACACAAATCCCAGCAGAACTTTAAACACAGAGCTGTAGAAAAGTTTTCTTGCTGCTCTTTAATAATCATTCTTTATTAATGCTGTGACATTTTGGAGGTTGCTGTGCTCTGGTTTCTTCCTCTTCATTACGACACTCAAGAAGTTAGAGAAGAAGAAAACAACAGCAAAGTTAGAAACATGCGTTCCTAGAAAGCTGGATTAATTTATTACTGACCGCATGTCCTTTGATCGTTGACCCTGTCAGTGGATTTGAAACAGGCGTTGGTTCACGTTTCTCTTCTGTGTGTGTGTGTGTGTGTGTGTGTGTGTGTGTGTGTGTGTGTGTGTGTGTGTGTGTGTGTGTGTGTGTGTGTGTGTGTGTGTGTGTGTGTGTGTGTGTGTGTGTGTGTGTGTGTGTGTGTGTGTGTGTGTGTGTAATTGATAACCTGATCTCAGAGGCGAGCATTCAAAAGATGAATATTTGCAATTACAGCGATCTCATTAGAGCGCTGACCTTCACGTCTGCTCTCTGCGTATCGATCGTCCGACCGCCGTCCACTGTGGCCTTTCTGAGGAGGCTCTCCACCACAACATCAACAACAACAACAACATCAACAACAACAAACACAGGTTCAGCGTCATCATCATGAAGGAGACAGAAGGTCCACAGTTCTTTAAACAGTGGAATTAACAAGGTGTAGTTCATCAGAGTTCATGTCTGAAGTCCCTGATGAGCCAATCCTTCTTTTTAAAAACACAGTCAGCTTAATGATGAAATGACTGCAGTGACGTCACTCTGGAAGACTGTAACTTCTGGAGTGGAAAGGGAAGGTAGTCTCCAGGAATTCAAATCTGTCGTTGGAGAAGATTTACTCAGTTGTTTTGCAGACATAAATATCAAACTGGAGCCAGCTGCTGTTTTAGTAAAAAACTACACTCACCTCTCTGAACTCATCACGGTCTGCCTCTGCCTCTCTGTCCTGAAGACCCTGAACTCATCACGGTCTGCATCTGCCTCTCTGTCCTGAAGACCCTGAACTCATCACGGTCTGCATCTGCCTCTCTGTCCTGAAGACCCTGAACTCATCACGGTCTGCATCTGCCTCTCTGTCCTGAAGACCCTGAACTCATCACGGTCTGCATCTGCCTCTCTGTCCTGAAGACCCTGAACTCATCACGGTCTGCATCTGCCTCTCTGTCCTGAAGACCCTGAACTCATCACGGTCTGCATCTGCCTCTCTGTCCTGAAGACCCTAAACTCATCACGGTCTGCATCTGCCTCTCTGTCCTGAAGACCCTGAACTCATCACGGTCTGCATCTGCCTCTCTGTCCTGAAGACCCTAAACTCATCACGGTCTGCATCTGCCTCTCTGTCCTGAAGACACTGAACTCATCATGGTCTGCATCTGCCTCTCTGTCCTGAAGACCCTGAACTCATCACGGTCTGCATCTGTCTCTCTGTCCTGAAGACCCTGAACTCATCACGGTCTGCATCTGCCTCTCTGTCCTGAAGACACTGAACTCATCATGGTGAGGGTCTGCATCTGCCTCTACGTCAGGGGTGGGGAATCTCCGGCCCCCGGGCCGTATACGGCCCGCGAGACCATTTGGTATGGCCCTCGAGGTAATTTATAAACACACGCAAAAAAAAATAATTAAAGAAATCTAGACCGCAAAATAATTTAAAAAGCGAGTGCCTGTTTTTCCTGGCCAAGGTCAGGGTCCTTGAACACAACACGAGCCTAACGTGTCATCACGTGGTATATGTCTCGTCTGACAGGGGTGCAGTTCTGATGAAGAGCACCAGAACGCCGCTCGGGCAAAAATGTCAGTACCCATAAGGAGCCGTACACATGCCGCAGTTTTTGCGTGGCTGCGTCTTTAGTTGAAAGCCCAGTGACATCTGTTCATCTGTCATACTGATCACACAGTCAATAACTTTGTTGTTATTAGCATCTGGTTAGCTAGCTATGCTAACGAATATAAGAAGCTTTTTCTCCAACCAGTGAGGTAAAGGCACATCTTTATATGATCATTATATGAGTCAGTGCTGTATACACAGATTATCATCGGAAAAAATGATCTCTTTCTGTAACCCTAACCCTGTCCAGCACATGATGTTTCTTCTGTTCTATGTGTTGTGGTGATGTTTTCTACGTGTTGTGGTGATGTTTTCTACGTGTTGTGGTGATGTTTCTACGTGTTGTGGTGATGTTTTCTACGTGTTTTCTACGTGTTGTGGTGATGTTTTCTACGTGTTGTGGTGATGTTTTGTGGTGATGTTTTCTATGTGTAGTGGTGATGTTTTATACGTGTTTTCTACGTGTTGTGTTGATGTTTTATACGTGTTTTCCACATGTTGTGGTGTTTTCTACATGTTTTCTACGTGTTGTGGTGTTTTCTACGTGTTTTCTGCGTGTTGTGGTGATGTTTTCTACGTGTTGTGGTGATGTTTTTATACGTGTTTTTATACGTGTTGTGGTGATGTTTTCTACGTGTTGTGGTGATGTTTTCTACGTGTTGTGGTGATGTTTTCTACGTGTTGTGGTGATGTTTCTGCGTGTTGTGGTGATGTTTTCTACGTGTTGTGGTGATGTTTCTACGTTTTGTGGTGATGTTTTCTACGTGTTGTGGTGATGTTTCTACGTGTTGTGGTGATGTTTTCTACGTGTTGTGGTGATGTTTTCTACGTGTTTTCTACGTGTTGTGGTGATGTTTCTGCGTGTTGTGTTGATGTTTTCTACGTGTTTTCTACATGTTGTGGTGATGTTTTCTACGTGTTGTGGTGATGTTTTCTACGTGTTGTGGTGATGTTTTATACGTGTTTTCTACGTGTTGTGGTGATGTTTTCTACGTGTTGTGGTGATGTTTCTACGTGTTGTGGTGATGTTTTATACGTGTTTTCTACGTGTTGTGGTGATGTTTTATACGTGTTTTCTACGTGTTGTGGTGATGTTTTATACGTGTTTTCTACGTGTTGTGGTGATGTTTTATACGTGTTTTCTACGTGTTGTGGTGATGTTTCTACGTGTTGTGGTGATGTTTTATACGTGTTTTCTACGTGTTGTGGTGATGTTTTCTACGTGTTGTGGTGATGTTTTATACGTGTTTTATACGTGTTGTGGTGATGTTTTCTACGTGTTGTGGTGATTTTTTCTACGTGTGGTGGTGATGTTTTCTACGTGTTGTGGTGATGTTTTCTACGTGTTTTCTACGTGTTGTGGTGATGTTTTATACGTGTTGTGGTGATGTTTTCTACGTGTTTTCTACGTGTTGTGGTGATGTTTTCTACGTGTAGTGGTGATGTTTTCTACGTGTTTTCTACGTGTTGTGGTGATGTTTTCTACGTGTAGTGGTGATGTTTTCTACGTGTTTTCTACGTGTAGTGGTGATGTTTTCTACGTGTTGTGGTGATGTTTTGTGGTGATGTTTTCTATGTGTAGTGGTGATGTTTTATACGTGTTTTCTACGTGTTGTGTTGATGTTTTATACGTGTTTTCCACGTGTTGTGGTGTTTTCTACATGTTTTCTACGTGTTGTGGTGTTTCTACGTGTTTTCTGCGTGTTGTGGTGATGTTTTCTACGTGTTGTGGTGATGTTTTATACGTGTTTTATACGTGTTGTGGTGATGTTTTCTACGTGTTGTGGTGATTTTTTCTACGTGTGGTGGTGATGTTTTCTACGTGTTGTGGTGATGTTTTCTACGTGTTGTGGTGATGTTTTATACGTGTTGTGGTGATGTTTTATACGTGTTTTCTACGTGTTGTGGTGATGTTTCCTACGTGTAGTGGTGATGTTTTCTACGTGTTTTCTACGTGTTGTGGTGATGTTTTCTACGTGTAGTGGTGATGTTTCTACGTGTTTTCTACGTGTAGTGGTGATGTTTTCTACGTGTTGTGGTGATGTTTTGTGGTGATGTTTTCTATGTGTAGTGGTGATGTTTTATACGTGTTTTCTACGTGTTGTGTTGATGTTTTATACGTGTTTTCCACGTGTTGTGGTGTTTTCTACATGTTTTCTACGTGTTGTGGTGTTTTCTACGTGTTTTCTGCGTGTTGTGGTGATGTTTTCTACGTGTTGTGGTGATGTTTTATACGTGTTTTATACGTGTTGTGGTGATGTTTCTAACGTGTTGTGGTGATTTTTTCTACGTGTGGTGGTGATTTCTACGGTTGTGTGTGATGTTTTCTACGTGTTTGGTGTGTTTTAACGTGTTGTGGTGATGTTTTCTACGTGTTTTATACGTGTTGTGGTGATGTTTTCTACGTGTTGTGGTGATGTTTTCTACGTGTTTTCTACGTGTTGTGGTGATGTTTTCTACGTGTAGTGGTGATGTTTTCTACGTGTTGTGGTGATGTTTTGTGGTGATGTTTTCTATGTGTAGTGGTGATGTTTTATACGTGTTTTCTACGTGTTGTGTTGATGTTTTATACGTGTTTTCCACGTGTTGTGGTGTTTTCTACATGTTTTCTACGTGTTGTGGTGTTTTCTACGTGTTTTCTACGTGTTGTGGTGATGTTTCTACGTGTTGTGTTGATGTTTTCTACGTGTTTTCTGCGTGTTGTGGTGATGTTTTCTACGTGTTGTGGTGATGTTTATCAGTGTTGTGGTGATGTTTCTACGTGTTTTCTACGTGTTGTGGTGATGTTTCTGTGTATTGTGTTGATGTTTTCTACGTGTTTTCTACGTGTTGTGGTGATGTTTCTGTGTATTGTGTTGATGTTTTCTACGTGTTTTCTACGTGTAGTGGTGATGTTTTCTACGTGTTGTGGTGATGTTTCTACGTGTTCTCTACGTGTTGTGGTGATGTTTCTACGTGTTGTGGTGATGTTTCTGTGTGTTGTGTTGATGTTTTCTACGTGTTGTGGTGATGTTTTCTGCGTGTTGTGGTGATGTTTTCTACTTGTTCACACACCCTCTGAAAGGTTCCTCTTCTTTTAGCCATCTCAGAGTTTGCAGACACTAATGGGCTCCCAGCAGCAGCAGTGGATTAAGGGCAGCCACCTCGCTGTGTTCCTGCTCCTCTAAATGAAATGAGGCTTCATCTGTGTGTGTGTGTGTGTGTGTGTGTGTGTGTGTGTGTGTGTGTGTGTGTGTGTGTGTGTGTGTGTGTGTGTGTGTGTGTGTGTGTGTGTGTGTGTGTGTGTGTGTGTGTACTGTTCATTTGAAGAGGCTGACACGCCGTGATCTAGTTCCTCTGCTCAGGTCTGTCTAATTACCGGCCTGATCACCGGCTGACCTTTCACATTCAGGCTGGACAGAAGAGAGCGGCGCCACCGTGATAGAGCGAATAATAAGAGCAGGTGTGTGTGTGTGTGTGTGTGTGTGTGTGTGTGTGTGTGTGTGTGTGTGTGTGTGTGTGTGTGTGTGTGTGTGTGTGTGTGTGTGTGTGTGTGTGTGTGTGTGTGTGTGTGTGTGTGTGGACAGTCACAAAGGAAAGGGCGGGACTACAAGGCCTTTGGTAATTGTGCCTTTTTATCCTCTGGCTGTGATGAACTGACCCGTGTTCCTCTGATCTCTCCTCTCTTTATCTTCATGTCTCCATCTTTCCTTTCCTCTCTCTTTTATTTCTCCTTTCTTTCTTTCTTTCCTCCCTGGTTCTGTGTTCCTGCTCAAATTCATCGGCCTACAGCCAAACAGTTTTTTACTGGTGCCTAAAATAATGTAATAACCCGCCTCCTCCTGTTTCTTCTCTCAGGTAAATGTCAGACTCAGAGTAATATAAGACCTGACTCTGATCCTCACAGCTGATCACCGGTGATGGAGACTTTCACAATAAGAGAATAAGAGCGGCCCCTCTTCTTTCTGAATCAAAGTCCTTCTCCAAGGTTCCTGAAAGCTGTTGGTGTTTGCAGAGTCCTGATGATGAGAGGAAGGCGTGGGTCAGGGGGCTGAAACACACGCGCACATTTGACATTTTCATTTAATTAGCAGTTACCATGCGACAAAGTCAAGCTCCCGAGCTCTCTGTGAGGAAGCAGCTCCTGATTATCTGTTTAAACACACACACACACACACACACACACACACACACACACACACACACACACACACACACACACACACACACATCATTATCCTTCAGCAGGAATCAGAAGCATGTTCAAACAGACGCAGCTGACTCCCCCCTCAGATCAGACACCACTTACAGGGTTTCTGTAAAATCACCACAGGTTGAAGACAGGGGGTTAACCCTAACACACCATCATATGAAGCCTTCTCATTGGTCAAGGGAACACCTTGATGAAGATGGACAGGTGTCAGTAACCTGAGGAGATCTGCACAAACACAATACTCATGATTTCATTTATAATTATTCTCTGACGAGTTTCTACTCTGGGGTTATGATGCGTTGAGTCTTGGACCCTGAGTGTGTGTTACATGATGTCGTTATTTCCTGAGTGTGTGTGAGTACTGTGAGCTGATTGGAGGAGACTCAGATCAGCTGTCTCCTGATGAGGAAGTGAGAGCAGCTGGGTGTGTGTGATGATCTACACCTGATCCTCTCTTATAAAGCTCACACACTCTCTGCTCTTCAGACCTCACACACACACACACACACACAGCTCACACACACTCTGCTCGTCAGACCTCACACACACACACTCTGTTTTCTTCACTTTCTGAGTGGAGGGATGTTGAGCTCTCTGAAAGCAGGTGGAGTGAATATTAGATGGTCTCTCCTCTGTATTTCTTCTCTGTAAAGCAGTTTGCTGATCGGCCACATTTCAATAATGCACTGGTTTTCTCTGAAACCTTTAATTGGTCAAACAGTTTGAAAATAATAGTATGAAATGGACCTTTCTGCGTCTCTGTGAGTGATGAAGGACGCTGAGCGTTAAGACGTCTGTCTCATAGCTCCGAGTGTTGGACATGTGTTCAGGAGTAAAGAAGAGGAGCTGCTCCAGCATCTCACTCTGCAGGGAAATAAGATCTGACTGAATCCTCGTGTTATTAAAGAGGAATAAAGTGAACCCAGCGACGCAGGGAGAATAGATCCAGCTTCCTCTAATATGATAGTTATATCAAATATCACATGAAGCACTCTCAATTGAAATCTTCCGTACGTGGACCATAATGAGTTTCCTGCTTGAATCCAATTTAAGAGCCTCTAATGGAGCCATAATGTTTCCCTGCACGGCAAATTAACAGCCGTGCACGAGGCGGAGCAGAAAGACACTTTCTTACTCACTTTGAGACTCTGCTCCCTGAAGAAATAACATGTGGGGGGGGGGGGGCATTCTGGGAAGAAAAGAGCGAGGACCAGAGAAATGAGGAGCAATTATTAATATTACTGCGCACGGCTTATTGCACACGTGCACTATTTAAATATTGGTTTCCACAAACAGTGCTGGATGTTAGAGTAATGAAGCGAGGCGGGGGGGGGGGGTCTGTAGGAAACAGAGCTGCAGCTTCTTCTGTGACCGAGCGTCTCATATCAATCACACAATAACAGATTCATCAGGACCCCCCCCCCCCCCCCCTCATCTCAGGACCCCCCCCCCCCTCATCTCAGGACCCCCCCCCCCCCCCCTCCTCATCTCTGTCCTGCAGCCTCCTCTGGACGCTTTATGCCAGTATTACCAAAGCTATGTCGCTTTGAAACACAGGATACTGAATACTATCTGCTGCTGAACAGAATGTTCAAAGTCCACTTAGTCTATGCGGCAAATTCGAGTATTGACTCGCGTAAACTTAAAGAAATCCAAATACCTTGCATCGTTCCATTCAAAGTGCTCTATTAGAAAGTTTAATTGATCAGCTGGCGGCCCACTGCCGACTTACAACATTTGCACGTTTTTAATTAAAATAATCAAACAAACCAACAGGATGTGTGCGGGCTAAACCTTTTCAGACTCCCTCTCTAGACTTCCTGCTGAGTCATTTATACTCAAGAATGAACACTACATTCTGCTTTCTATAAATAATAACAACACATAGAACTAGAGAAGTCCATAAGCAAAACAAAACTTTACAAAAACTGTATAATTATAATTCATAGTTATTCAGTTCATTTGAGTTCACTTAAAATAATATGCAATTGGCTCACCAACATAAATCATTTGCCTAAATGGCTCTTACACTATTATCACAAACAGAGACATCAACCAATCACGTCGTAGTAAACGGACACATTCAACCTATCTGCAGCACTGAATGTGTTCTGGAGTTACAGCAGATGAATGAATCCTCCATCTCTGCAGGAGACATGATTCTGGAGCAGGTGGAAGATATTATTGAAGAGTCTCAGATGTCTTTAAAGGAATAACATTCAGGAGGTCAGATCAGAGGTCATGTGATCGCTGGTCCTAATTGTTCATCACTAAAAGCAATCCCAAAGTGCTCCAAGGGGCAGAACAAACATACTTAAAAACAGCAGTTTAATAACAATAAGGTCTGTGGTCCAAGCTGAAGAGATATTCACGTGTTTTACGATCAAATGAGTTACTACTCACTGATGGATTCAAAGACGGAGGTTTCTAACAAGTTTCTAAATGAGACGACTAGACGTCCAGAAGCCAATTAGATATTCATGCTCCGACAAAATGGATGTGTTGGGGGGGACATGTCCCCCCTGTCCCAGGTGGAAGAGACGCCATGCGTGTGTGTGCGTCAAGTGCAATAAATATATATGCAAGTTGCAGCACACAGAGTAAAGCTCTGCCCCTCATGTGCTGTAGAGGCTGCATGATAGGCTGCTCAATGGGGCTGATGTGTTGTGTAGATTCTGCCAGAAGGAAAGGTCACACTCCTTATGAAGCGGGGAGGTGCCACATTGCTTTTCTTCCCGACTGCAACGCTGGTCCCGCAAATCAAGCAAGAACCTGATTGGTCGATATTCATTGTGGGGGTGGGGGGAGGAGGGGTGTTAGATAGATATAGAGTTGTAGTAAGTAGATAGAGTTCGCTATGATGTAGGTTTTGTTTTGATTCTTTTAATTACATTTCCTTTTTTGTTTTGTGCATTTTTTACATTTTGGATTTGCTTGGCGAGCTATTTTTGGAACATGCCCGCGGGCGACTAAGTGACCGCGGGCACCGTGTTGGCTACCCCTGCTCTACAGAGATGCTGTATGAGAAAACCAATGTGGTTTTGGAACATTGAACAATGTAAATCTATTCTAGTAGACCTCAACAACAGCAGCGTGGCGTGGGGAAAAATTGAGGGGAAGCCCATTTTTTTGGGTTGGTTGGGGGGGGGGGTCAATAACGTAACCAGATGAGTGATTACAGCGCCCGGTATCATTTTACACACATTTGTATCACACAGATGCAGGACTTGCACACGCCTGTTATCTAACCGACAGGTCCGCACGCACTCTCCAGCCGAAACTCTCGTTTTATTAATTTAAGCATTTTCTTATTAATTTATGCAGACACACCCCCCCCCCCCCCCCCCCCAAATGCAATACCAGCCGCTCAATGCGCAGTGCATTCATTCACAAAGTAAATCAGGAGACCTTTAAAGTTTTATGTACACATCAAAGTATCAGTAGGCGTGTATGAAACACATGAATTCAAAAACAATTATGTACAGAAACATTTGCATGCGATAGTCCACCTTCTCTTCCCTTCCCTTTCTAACAAACGGCAAGTGCAGCAACAGTCCTCGTCTCTGTAATTAGCTCAGTCCGTAGTCCAAAAGTAACTAAAAAATATAAACAATCTCATCTATTCAGGTGAAATCGCCAGCCGCCTCTGAAGGGAAGCCAGAGCCAGCTGGCTTCCCTTGGCATGGCCCTGACCAATCACACTGGCAGGGGCATCACGTGGGCCTCATCTGATTGGTCAATCCCTCAATTCTTTTCACCAAGGGAAACCCAATCTGACTGGCCTCCTCTCGCAACAGTGAATGAAATCTACGGTTTCACTATAATATCTAGAGGGGCGCTGATTGTTTCACTCTTTGTAAAATACTCAATGAGAGTGGGGGAGAGACGGGCCGGCAGCAACATACAGCAAAGGAGAATTATCGAAACAAAACAAAGTGTATTTATTTATTTATTTAAATTATAACTACTATCCGAAAAAACAGGGGAAGCCTGGCTTCCCTTGGCCTCCGGGAGAAAACGCCACTGCTCAACAATGGAATTATGATCAGTAGAAATGGCCATGACATGGGACCTTTAAGTTATTTTGTGCAGAGAACTTAATGCACTTTAAAGCAAATGTTTACATGAGAGTCACGTTCGGAGTCCGGAGTCCCGTTCTGAGTCCGGAGTCCCGTTCAGAGTCCCGTTAGGAGTCCCGTTCTGAGTCCGGAGTCACGTTCGGAGTCCGGAGTCCCGTTCTGAGTCCGGAGTCCCGTTCAGAGTCCCGTTCGGAGTACCGTTAGGAGTCCGGAGTCCCGTTCGGATTACCGTTAGGAGTCCGGAGTCCCGTTCGGAGTCCCGTTAGGAGTCCCGTTCGGAGTCCCGCTAGGAGTCCCGTTAGGAGTCCCGTTAGGAGGAGTCCGGAGTCCTGTTCGGAGTCCCGTTAGGAGTCCCGTTCGGAGTCCCGTTCGGAGTCCGGAGTCCCGTTAGGAGTCTCATTAGGAGTCTTGTTAGGAGCCCCGTTAGGAGTCTTGTTACTCCGGAGTCCCGTTCTGAGTCCGGAGTCCCATTCAGAGTCCTGTTCGGAGTACCGTTAGGAGTCCGGAGTCCCGTTCGGAGTCCCGTTAGGAGTCCCGCTAGGAGTCCCGTTAGGAGTCCGGAGTCCCGTTCGGAGTCCCGCTAGGAGTCCCGTTCAGAGTCCCGTTAGGAGTACCGTTAGGAGTCCGGAGTCCCGTTCGGAGTCCCGTTAGGAGTCCCGCTAGGAGTCCCGCTAGGAGTCCCGTTAGGAGTACCGTTAGGAGTCCGGAGTCCCGTTCGGAGTCCCGCTAGGAGTCCCGCTAGGATTCCCGCTAGGAGTCCCGTTAGGAGTACCGTTAGGAGTCCGGAGTCCCGTTAGGAGTCCCGCTAGGAGTCCCGCTAGGAGTCCCGTTAGGAGTACCGTTAGGAGTCCGGAGTCCCGTTCGGAGTCCCGCTAGGAGTCCCGCTAGGAGTCCCGCTAGGAGTCCCGTTCGGAGTCCCTCTAGGAGTCCCGCTAGGAGTCCCGCTAGGAGTCCCGCTAGGAGTCCCGCTAGGAGTCCCGCTCGGAGTCCCGCTAGGAGTCCCGCTAGGAGTCCCGCTAGGAGTCCCGCTAGGAGTCCCGTTCGGAGTCCGGAGTCCCGTTAGGAGTCCCGTTCGGAGTCCGGAGTCCTGTTAGGAGTCCCGTTCGGAGTCCGGAGTCTCACTAGGAGTCTCGTTAGGAGTCCCGTTAGGAGTCTCGTTAGGAGTCCCGTTAGGAGTCTCGTTAGGAGTCCCGTTAGGAGTCCCATTAGGAGTCCCGTTCGGAGTCCGGAGTCTCACTAGGAGTCTCGTTAGGAGTCTCGTTAGGAGTCCCGTTAGGAGTCTCGTTACTCCGGAGTCCCGTTAGGAGTCTCGTTACTCCGGAGTCCCGTTAGGAGTCTTGTTCGGAGTCCCGTTAGGAGTCTTGTTCGGAGTCCTATTCAGAGTCCTTCAGAGTCCTTCAGAGTCCTGCAGAGTCCTTCAGAGTCCTTCAGAGTCCTGCAGAGTCCTTCAGAGCATCTGCTTCATGCTACGAGACGCTGAGTGATCGTGGATCACATTGATCTGTTACATCAGCTAACGTCCTGCAGGTGAGGATGAGGAAGATGATGAGGATGAGAAGAAGATGAAGATGAGGATGAGGAAGATGATGAGGATGAGAAGAAGATGAAGATGAGGAAGAGGAGGATGATGAGGATGAGAAGAAGATGAAGATGATGATGAGGAAGAGGAGAAGATGAAGATGATGATGAGGAAGAGGAGGATGATGAGGATGAGGAGAAGATGAAGATGAAAGCCAGAGAGGAGCTGTCTGCCAGAGGCTGGGAGTTAGAGGGTCTGAGTGGGGCTGAGTGGGGGGGCGGCCTTTAAACACTCTCACCTGTCATCCTAATTGCTCTGAGTGTCAGAGCTACAGACCAATTAGACGCTTCTCTTTATCGTCTGGGAGGAGAGCCACTTAATATTCCAATCAGACGCTCAGATATTTCAAATCAAACACGGCGACAATGACATTAATTATCAGAGTAACAGTTATCTGCGGGGAAACAAGTGATTAGAGTTGTCAATTAGTCGCTGAGGACGGGAGGAGCCGCTCTGCCATCAGAGGAAGAGAGCAGGAAGCTTTCAGAGTGTTTCTGATTTATTCAAAGAGCTGCGTTTAAAAAGCTCCTCTCTTTCAGAAGAACAGTCCAACACAACGTCCTCTCTGCTTCGTTCAGCTTCATCTGGGGTGTGTTAGAGAATAACTAGAGGAAGCAGACACACAGCTGAAGCTCAATAAGACACACACACACACACACACACTGACAGAGGCGAGGTCACCTGTCTAAGTGTACTGCGTTTAAAACCCTGTTGCATTGTGGGTATCACTGTGCGGTCACAGTGTTTGTGTTGCCATGGTGAATGTTGCACGTGCACTCTGCAGACGTGCACGTTTCCTTCAGGCTAAAACACAGAGGGAGATTTATTCCTGTTTAATAAAAATACAGTTATTGTTGTTCCAGGTAAATGTTTAAATCTCCTCAGAATGACTTTAGTGTTTAATAAGCAGTTTAAACCCAACACTAAGCAGGTAGAGGACGTTTAAATCTCCTCAGAATGTGTATAAGACGTTGTAAACACGGAGCAGGTAAAGCACCATACATACAGTATTGAGAGTTTAACACCAAAAGAGATTAACTTTGATTAGTCTAAATATTCTCTGGGGATATTTCCAATGTGTAGGTGACGTCCGTATTGTGTTGAGTACAAAATCTGTCACGAACGAGTTGAGAACCAAAATGCAACACACAGGAAACCAGGGGAAGTCGGTAAGCAGCTTTGTTATAAGATGTTTCACTTGAAAAGTTCTGGTATGAGACAAACCGGCAGACAGTAGGCAAGACGGGAGACGCAGATACAGGCAGGGTCAGGAAACAGGCGAGGCAGGCTGGTCAGGGGCAGACTAGGAAAGAAGTAGGATCTGGCACTGAGGTGAGAGTGAAGGGGGCCTAGTGGAGCTGATGGGTGTAACAGAGAGAGAGAGAGAAACAGGGTGTGCCTACCAGGTGAGGAAGGTGGCTGAGAAATGCTAATGCGGAAAATAGATAAGTGAGGGAGCAGACTGTGATAAAGTCATTACAGCTGTGAAATAAGACCCCCCCCCTGTAATAAATCTGAATCCTTTAAGAGATTTAAACCCTCATTAATCATCCAGACCTTCATTAGACTGTCTCTGTTTCATGGACGTGTGTTTATTGACACAACCTTGATGAATTCTGGCAATATAGAGGCAAACAAGGTGTTAGAGGACTGTCTGCACACACACACACACACACACACACACACACACACACACACACACACACACACAGCATTATCTCTGAGGGCTGCGGACACAATGTGCTGTTTGCTTTGTGATTATTATTTTCATTTGATTGGACAGTTTTTTGACACTTGCATTATAATATGGACGCTTTAATGGGGTTCAGAATAGTGTCACCTCAGTGTGTGTGTGTGTGTGTGTGTGTGTGTGTGTGTGTGTGTGTGTGTGTGTGTGTGTGTGTGTGTGTGTGTGTGTGTGTGTGTGTGTGTGTGTGTGTGTGTGTGTGTGTGTGTGTGTGTGTGTGTGTGTGTGTGTGTGTGTGTGTGTGTGTGTGTGTGTGTGTGTGTGTGTGTGTGTGTGTGTGTGTGTGTGTGTGTGGTTTACCTTTGTAAATGTATGCCATTAGACATAGACTCCACTCATAACCCAGTCTGAGGCTGCTTCTCAATGTCAAGGAAGGATCCTTCAGAGCCTCTACTTCAAGGATGCTACGTCATAGAATCCCGCCGAAGGACTGCTCCAATGTCCAGGATCCAGGAGGACTGAATCCTTCGTTGCAGAACATTTCAAGGCTGCTCATGTGTATCCTCGGCGGTCTTAAATTACCCACAATTCTTTGCGCACGGACCAATTTCCACGGACTGGCACGTGGCATTGACAGTAATGATGGGCCTGCGCAGCATAAAGAACAGAGGGCCGTTTCAGTTCACCTGACATTTGTTCATTGTTAATGGTTATTTTTTCAATCTGCAATTTGCTTGTGTGTGTGTTTACATTATTAAAAATACAATTTAAATGTGATTACACATACAAACATGCACAACATATATATGCAAAATTGATACGGGAGAAAAGTGTTGCTTGCTTATTGTGCGGGAAGCATGAAATATATATATCTCTTCCTCCATCTCAAAAAAAGACAACAAAAGCGTGATACGGGAGAAAAGTTTATCGCAAATCAGTTATGAGTCTTCAAACAAGTCGCGCTCCATAAGGCGGGGCCTCTCATATGACGCACACCTGCACACTTGCTAGCCTGTTCCATTCTTCGTTCTCCGATGCTAGGAAGGATTCTTGCCTAGCCTCTGAAGGACTTGACTCGGACGGACATGTCCTACCAAGGAAGTGTCCTCGACTTTGAGAAACAGCTTCTGACTCTCAATGGCTCTGTTGTGATTGGTCAACCTCTCAGAGATGCCCCGCCCCTTAGCCTCTACACAGTGACCCCCCACACACACATTCATATGTTATGCCCCCTCAGATGAGACATGTTTCCTCTCCTCACACTGATCTGAGATATTTAATACCTCTGTTCACTAAACAATTACCAATGTATGTTCATCAGTGGAAACAGATCACAGATCAGCAGCAAGAGCACAGTTACATTTATAATCATTTATAATCATTTCAAACCATTTCAAACGCTGCAATCATGAAAAAGTCAGTGCACAATACTCCATATAATGTGTAATAAAACATGAATATAATGTGTAATAAAACATGAATATAATGTGTAATAAAACATGAATATAATGTGTAATATGCTGATCTAAGAGATCCCCAGCTGTTCTTGTGAATGCTTCCTCCACAGCGTCCTGAAGCGTCACATATTGATGACGCAGCAGAAAACACACGTTGCATCATGTGACCTTTGCCTGATGCTGATTGAAGTGCTTCAGGATTATCATTGTGCATAATTCATGCTAAACTAAGTCCTCCAGTCGCTGTGTGTGTGTGTGTGTGTGCGTGTGTGCGTGCGTGCGTGCGTGCGTGCGTGCGTGCGTGCGTGCGTGCGTGCGTGCGTGCGTGCGTGTGTGTGTGCGTGCTGATCAATCCTTCTTACAGGGTAATAATCTGGAGGCATTCAGAGACGTCCTCTCATCGGTTCAGAGGCTGCAGGACCCATCTGAACTGTATTTCTGTGGTCCTTAAACTAACCATTGCAATATATATTTATATCAAATGAAACAGCACTGACCCTTAAAGGATGCTTTATTGCACTATTGATCCATAACCCAATAAACAACAGCGTCTGTGATCAGTCACACATTATTCCTGCTTCACAGGATGGATTCTAATACGGACAATATTGGCTGTGTGTGTGTGTGTGTGTGTGTGTGTGTGTGTGTGTGTGTGTGTGTGTGTGTGTGTGTGTGTGTGTGTGTGTGTGTGTGTGTGTGTGTGTGTGTGTGTGTGTGTGTGTGTGTGTGTGTGTGTGTGTGTGTGTGTGTGTGTGTGTGTGTGTGTGTTAATCCCCTTAGCTTCATTAAAGCTGACGTGTGTGGATTAGCAGGAGGTGCATGTAAATGAAGATAATTCCTGCAGAAATTGAAACAGCGAGAGATTAATACGTCAGGAGGGAGACAAACATCATCAGAGCAGAAATTAATGAATCCCTGCAGGAGGCCACACACACACACACACACACACACACACACACACACACACACTGCTAATTAGTGAGGAGGAGGAGAGGGAGGATTAATGTCTCCTCCTATAGCAAGAGCATGTTCAAAAATGATTAATGTGTGTCTGTCTCCTCTTCCATCTTCCCACATGACCACATCCTGGCTCCTGATTGGCTGAGGGCCAGGATCACTTACATGAATGTGTGTGTGTGTGTGTGTGTGTGTGTGTGTGTGTGTGTGTGTGTGTGTGTGTGTGTGTGTGTGTGTGTGTGTGTGTGTGTGTGTGTGTGTGTGTGTGTGTGTGTGTGTGTGTGTGTGTGTGTGTGTGTGTGTGATCGTTCAGAGCTGCTCACACACACACAGCTGGGGGTCAGAGATTAGTTTGTGATGTGAGATTTATGAATTTCATCTGAAATAACTGTGATTAATATCAGCTGTTACTGACGAGCCCTGCCCCCCCGCCTCATGTTAAACATGCCCCCTTACACACACACACACACACACACACACACACACACACACACACACACACACACACACACACACACACACAGGCTAATCTGTAACACAGAGCATTAAAGGCCTGTAATATATTCAGTAAGTAATCAGATTACAGTAATCCCTTTGTGTCCCTGTTGTACTGCAGCCAGCGTGAAATGTGTTATAAAGAACCTCTATTGACATCAAACCTCTACCATATTCACATAATCCCCCTTTACACACACACACACACACACACCCCCCCCCCCCACACACACACACACACACACACACACACACACACACACACACACACGTACACACACACGTACACACACCCCTCCTCTTTAATCTGCTTCCCCCTCTCTCTGTGTGTGTGTGTGTGTGTGTGTGTGTGTGTGTGTGTGTGTGTGTGTGTGTGTGTGTGTGTGTGTGTGTGTGTGTGTGTGTGTGTGTGTGTGTGTGTGTGTGTGTGTGTGTACTGTGAGAGGCATTGTGCATTGTCTGTAATAAAGCTCCTGCAATAGTTGCAAAGTATTCTTCTTAAAGGAGACGCGGTGCTTATATATCACATTTTATTTCATGTTTCACACACCTGATCGCCCTCACCTGTCAGTTTAAACACACCTGATCACACACCTGATCACACACACCTGATCACACACCTGATCACACACACCTGATCACACACCTGATCACACACACCTGATCACACACCTGATCACACACACCTGATCACACACCTGTTCCCGCTCTGTGGTTGCGGTCGAATAGTCCATTTAGCTTAGGAACCTTCCTAACGGAGTGAAATGACCCGGAAGTCCCTCAGTGGCAGCCATCATAAGTGCCGTTCGAATTCTCTAGATGAAAGGAAAGGACGTTTCAAACTTCCTTTATAACCTCCTTTAGCTTAGGAACCACTGGCCCTCCCTAACCGAAAGGAGAGGAGACAATGCTGCCCCACAATGCCTTGCGGCCGCAGCATTTGCCGTCACACAACAGTCGACCGTTCACGGAAACAACCGATTATGACCGAGAAATGATATCATGAAAGTTACGGTGCTTATTAAGCTTTTTAAAACGTATGTGGTAAGTTGCCAATTATTTAACCAGATGGTCCCATTGAGATCATAGATCTCTTTTTCAAGGGAGACCTGCAGCAAATAGGTTCCACATGAAACATAAAACAATAAAGGACATCATACAGCATATTTACAGGTTACATTTACATAGTTATAGACATTTACACAGTGGCGAGCCGTGAGCTTTATACCTAGGCCCTCTGACCCCCACCAATTCCCTCGAAAAAAAGAAAAAAAAAGAGTTATTACGTCACAGCGTATACTTCAGCGGAATATCAAAACAACGGCCCAGGGTGCAAAACGCATCAATGACAGCGACCCTCTACCACACAGAACAACACCTGTGAACCCAATGTGTGTTCTTTGACATTGAAAATGATATTGCATTGTGTTTGTTACTTTCGTTGCAGTTGTATGTCTTAAGTGTAATTTGGCATGCTTTTATTTTGAAGGCGAGTTCACGCTGTTGACAGGAAGTTGTTGTTGCTATGGAAACAAGAACAGTTTCACAGCGGGCGGAACTTGTCATAAAGTCCGCAATAATAAAACCCACCCATTTAGAGGGAAGATATGATTGGTCAATTGTACTGTCATTTGACATTACTCTCTCGTTCAGTTACTATAGCAACCCTCTGTGAATCGCAGAGAGGGCCAGACGAGCTTCTTTCATGTAACCCTTCACATTCAACAGAGACTGAACAGGCAGATTCAAAGGATTTATTTATTTGGAAATGTTATTTTAAATACAATTAAATCAAGTTTTTTTTCTGTAAAACTAATGAAAAATATAACAAAAATAATATTAAAAATATATATATTTAAAAAATATATATATTTTTTAAATGTTTTTAAATATTATTTTTTAGAATATCTTAGGCCCTCACAGAGGGCCTAGAAGGCCCTGACGGCTCGCCACTGCATTTAGAAATACCCATGGTTTCAAAAAGCATTTCATTTAGCCTAGCTTTAAAAACATGCAGAGGAATGAGATTGCTCAGTTTCAATTCTTGCTAAAGATTGTTCCAAGCAAGTGGATCTCAGACAATAGCTGCTTGCAACTCTCTGTGTTATCAGAGAGCAGATATAATACGGGAGTTTACCCAACAAAGCTTTATAAATAAACGTGTACCAGTGACTGAGCCTCCGTACAGTAAGTGAAGGCAGACCTGCCTTGGCATACAGGGTACAGTGATGAGTGAGTGCTTTACAATTAGTGACGAATCTCAGAGCGCTGTGACAGGCGGCATCTAACTTGATCAGGCAATGGGCAGGTGCATTCATATAGACCAGATCACCATAGTCCAGCACAGGTCAAAAGGTCACAGCCTTTTTCTGGCCTCGAGCGAGAAACAGGACTTGTTTCTGAAAAAGAAACCTAGTCTAACCCTCAGTTTGTTAAGCAGGTTATTGACCTGATGTTTAAAAGAGAGACAATCATCAAGCCAGATACCAAGGTATTTATAACAGGCAACCACTTCGAGTTTTATTCCTTGCGCAGTTACAATATCCAAAGCAGTCTCTGGAGTCTTTTTAGCTTTTGAAAAGAGCATTACCTTGGTTTTATCAACATTTAAAAGAAGCTTAAGTTCAGAGGGCTGAGTCTGAATAATATTAAAAACAGCCTGTAATTGAACGTTCATCAGTATTATAATCAAAAAGAGAAATATGAACGTTAGTTTTTACTGAAATGATCAAATAAAGTCAACATTTCACAGTCTTTACTGAGCTGTGTGGGGTTTGTTCAACTTTTAAAAGATGTTTGAATGGTGATATACACAGTGATAGATGTTAAGGACTAACGTTTATAATACATACATTTGTATTGATTTGAAGATCTTTTCATACAATCATACGTATTGGGATCATTTGTATTAATGTGGACCGGAGGGAGAGGGTGACGAGCATAAGTTTCACTTTCCTTTTTTATTTCAATTCCAACTTTGGTCATGAAGAATATGTTTCTCTGTTGTCCCCGTTCATAAAGCATAACAGCATCAGAGCATGGTGCAGAGTCTCTAGATGAGTTTACAGTAGTCCCTCGTTCTTATTAAACATCCATGTTGTAGTCCGCTGTATAGAAAACTGTAGTTTCCATAGTTTCCCCACAGCAGCAGACGCACATTCATGACGTCCGCTGGCGCATCATAAACACGTTGGATAGTGAAAGTGCAGTCGATTCTCTAAAGTACCGCAGTCTCTTCTCCTAAGTCCTTTTGAATTCTCCTATCCACTATCCCTTAACCCCGTGACCTTTCACTCAGAGGTCAAGGGATAGACGATAGGGTTAGAACTTAGGAGCTGATTTTTGGACTATCCGACCGCAACCTGTGTCTTTAGGCGTGGCCGGCTCTGATTGGCTGGAGTGTCTCATTTCAGCCATGACACAACACACACAGCTCCCCATAGAGACAGGACATCAGAAAACTAAAAGAACATGTTTTATTAAATGGTATTATTGCTGTTCATACCTGCCAGCCATGTTGTTTATTCTTCAGATTTCAGAACATCTCAATCAGAGAGATCCAGAAACTGCAACAAGTTCATTTATATTGTAACCCTTAGTAGTCCAGGTTTCTGACGGAGCCTGAAGGCAGCACGAGGCCACAGCTCTGTGTGGATGCTCCTGCAGCACTGCATCGTATTTAAACACACACACACACACACACACACACACACACACACACACACACACACACACACACACACACACACACACACACACACACACACACACCCCATCCTGTTTGTGTCGCAGCTTCATCTTATTTCCCTGAAGCCTCGGTGCAAACAGGAACATAAACCCAGCAAAGCTTCCTTTAGTTCTGTTCCCTCTCTCCGGTGTTTCATCAGCTGGAGCCTCTTGTTTTAATGTGCTCACAGCAGGGGGGGGGGGGGTCTCTGCTGGACGTCCAGGACACACCTGCCGTCATCAGCCTATTAATTCTCTCATTTCACAGGTAATAAAGTGCAGAGAGAGAGAGCAGCAGGACGTCAGCTCACTTCCTGTCTGAGCTGCTGCTGCTCTGATCAGATGTGTGTGTGTTTCAGATCTGTGTGTAGTGTGTTTCAGATGTGTGTGTTTCAGATCAGATGTGTGTGTGTTTCAGATCTGTGTGTAGTGTGTTTCAGATCTGTGTGTAGTGTGTTTCAGATGTGTGTGTTTCAGATCAGATGTGTGTGTGTTTCAGATCTGTGTGTAGTGTGTTTCAGATGTGTGTGTTTCAGATCTGTGTGTAGTGTGTTTCAGATGTGTGTGTGTTTCAGATCTGTGTGTAGTGTGTTTCAGATGTGTGTGTGTTTCAGATCAGATGTGTGTGTGTTTCAGATCTGTGTGTAGTGTGTTTCAGATCAGATGTGTGTGTGTTTCAGATCTGTGTGTAGTGTGTTTCAGATGTGTGTGTTTCTGATCAGATGTGTGTGTGTTTCAGATCTGTGTGTTTCTGATCTGTGTGTAGTGTGTTTCAGCTGTGTGTGTGTTTCAGATCAGATGTGTGTGTGTTTCTGATCTGTGTGTAGTGTGTTTCAGATGTGTGTGTTTCTGATCTGTGTGTAGTGTGTTTCAGCTGTGTGTGTTTCTGATCTGTGTGTAGTGTGTTTCAGATGTGTGTGTGTTTCAGATCAGATGTGTGTGTTTCTGATCTGTGTGTAGTGTGTTTCAGCTGTGTGTGTGTTTCAGATCAGATGTGTGTGTGTTTCTGATCTGTGTGTAGTGTGTTTCAGATGTGTGTGTGTTTCAGATCAGATGTGTGTGTGTTTCAGATCAGATGTGTGTGTGTTTCTGATCTGTGTGTAGTGTGTTTCAGATGTGTGTGTTTCTGATCTGTGTGTAGTGTGTTTCAGATGTGTGTGTGTTTCAGATCAGATGTGTGTGTGTTTCAGATCAGATGTGTGTGTGTTTCAGATCAGATGTGTGTGTGTTTCAGATCAGATGTGTGTGTGTTTCAGATCAGATGTGTGTGTGTTTCAGATCAGATGTGTGTGTGTGTTTCAGATCAGATGTGTAGTGTGTTTCAGATGTGTGTGTAGTGTGTTTCAGATGTGTGTGTGTTTCAGATCAGATGTGTGTATGTTTCAGATCTGTGTGTAGTGTGTTTCAGATGTGTGTGTGTTTCAGATCTGTGTGTAGTGTGTTTCAGATGTGTGTGTAGTGTGTTTCAGATCTGTGTGTAGTGTGTTTCAGATCTGTGTGTAGTGTGTTTCAGATCTGTGTGTAGTGTGTTTCAGATCTGTGTGTAGTGTGTTTCAGATGTGTAGTGTGTTTCAGATCTGTGTGTAGTGTGTTTCAGATGTGTGTGTGTTTCAGATCTGTGTGTAGTGTGTTTCATATGTGTGTGTGTTTCAGATCTGTGTGTAGTGTGTTTCAGATGTGTGTGTGTTTCAGATCTGTGTGTAGTGTGTTTCAGATGTGTGTGTGTTTCAGATCTGTGTGTAGTGTGTTTCAGATGTGTGTGTGTTTCAGATCTGTGTGTAGTGTGTTTCAGATGTGTGTGTGTTTCAGATCTGTGTGTAGTGTGTTTCAGATGCATCGGTGCTGACTTGAGACCGGTCTCTACCTGACACAATTAAAGATGTTTGGAGTTTTATTTTAGTCATTAATTTGTATTTTTGTCAAAGAGATGCTGATTTGGTCCCTTGAAAGGCGCTATATAAATATAATGTATTATTATTATTACAACACATGATCATATAATATAGATTAGATCAACAGTCCCAGGTTTGATAAACCATCCGTCCTGCAGCTGGACCGGAGATCAGCGTGTTCCTGGTGAACAGTTTCTCAGTGTCGGGCTATTTAAAAGTCTCCGTGGGGTTTCGCGTGTTCAGCGGTGCATTCATCCACATGTCCCGATCAATAGTCCTCAGGAGGAGACAGCGTGGACACCTGGACAGACGGAGGGGGAGAGAAGTTAGTTTGAGAGAGAGTTGGACTACTTTGGTTATTCTGATGTGTTGTTATTGTTATTGTTATTGTGAGGATATTATGTGGAGTCACCATTTATAGAGAGGTGTGAACTAAAGGAGACGACCAGATGTTTGGGTTCAGACAACTGAGCATCCTAAGACAACAGTTTCCTTTTCCAAACAAGGTGTGTGTGTGTGTGCGTGCGTGCGTGCGTGCGTGCGTGCGTGCGTGCGTGCGTGCGTGCGTGCGTGCGTGCGTGCGTGCGTGCGTGCGTGCGTGCGTGCGTGCGTGCGTGCGTGCGTGCGTGCGTGCGTGCGTGCGTGCGTGCGTGAAGCATCACTGTGTGTGAGGAAGTTCTCCGGCCTGGCAGCAAAACAATTAGCTACAAAGCCGAGACAAATGAAGGAGAGAGGAAATAGAAACTTGATGACCCTGAAATACTGAACCTCTGGAGACACACACACACACACACACACACACACATACACACACACACACACACACACACACACACACACACACACACACACACACACACACACACACACACACACACACACCGGTCTGGGATCATCATTGTTGATGGATTAAAAGTCCAGTTCGAATGAGCTTGGCCAAGAGAGTAATAAAAGGTCCACTGGCCCCACTGTCACTTGTGTGTGTGTGTGTGTGTGTGTGTGTGTGTGTGTGTGTGTGTGTGTGTGTGTGTGTGTGTGTGTGTGTGTGTGTGTGTGTGTGTGCTCTGCTGGCTGCACTCAGCAAGATGTTAAAGATAATCAGAGGCAATGGCCCAGCAGAAACCCGCTAACTGGCACACTCCTGCAATATGCTGCTTAGTGAGGTGACACACACACACACACACACACACACACACACACACACACACACACACACACACACACACACACACACACACGCACACACATATCAGTGGCCAGAGGTCTTGGTGATGGTGTGTTCAGGGAGGCAGTGGTTTTGGATGGAGCTCTGTTCAGTAAAACTGAGGTTAGCAACGATTCCAACTGTCTTCAAAACCTAAAACCAGCACTAGCCCTTCCTCTTCATGCTGCTGACGTGAGTGTGTTCAGGCCCAGGGTTATGTCACATAATAACTGGCTGCATTATGGTCTGGATCCACCATGGGCCCGTTAATAAGCAGCTATAAACACTCTGATCATAATGTGTGTGTTGGGGGGGGGTGGTCCTTATTGGAAATGAACGAGTGTGTGATGTGGGATTCTGAGGATAATTCATCCCTTTAGTGGGGGGGGGGGCATCATTTATGCTAACAGGGCCTGTGGAGACATCATTAGCATAATGCTCCATCTACATGCTGTGTGTGTGTGTGTGTGTGTGTGTGTGTGTGTGTGTGTGTGTGTGTGTGTGTGTGTGTGTGTGTGTGTGTGTGTGTGTGTGTGTATGTGTGTGTGTGTGTGTGTGTGTGTGTGTGTGTGTGTGTGTGTGTGTGTGTGTGTTTAGGGTGGGTGTGTGTGTATAAAGGAAAATACATATACACACACACATCAGGATCTTTGTTTGATACTCACATCTCTGTGGTTCCTTTTAATGAGCTCTAATGGCACACACACACACACACACACACACACACACACACACACACACACACACACACACACACAGTGTCCCTCTCCCTGCTGTGTGGGCTGCCCTGCCCCCCATATTGAACCATGGCATGTGACAGGGGCTGAAATTGATGATTTAATTGCACCAAAGATGTCTGTTATTATGGGATGGCAGAAGCTTTAAGTGTTCAGGCAGCAAAGGTCGAGCTGCAGACCCCGATGAAGAAGATAATGAAACATCCCTCCTCTTCCTCATTAAGCTGAGAGGAACCAGAGGCTGACGGTTCCTCCAGAAGAAGAACAGGGACTCTCTTTACTGAGGATCTGAAGGGGCTGCTCATTCCAGTCTCTGGGTCTGGAGTCAGGCAGACCGACAGACCGTGTGTGTGTGTGTGTGTGTGTGTGTGTGTGTGTGTGTGTGTGTGTGTGTGTGTGTGTGTGTGTGTGTGTGTGTGTGTGTGTGTGTGTGTGTGTGTGTGTGTGTGTGTGTGTGTGTGTGTGTGTGTGTGTGTGTGTGTGTGTGTGTGCATGATGAATGGGTCTATCAGAGCAAGAGGAACCAGAGTGGGGGGGCAGTTATTTCCTGGAGATCCTGACACACACCAAGACGTTCCTGTTCTGTTCAGTCTGAGACCCTGAGACCCTGCTCTGAGACCCTGATCTGAGACCCTGAGACTCTGAGACCCTGATCTGAGACCCTGAGACTCTGAGACCCTGATCTGAGACCCTGAGACCCTGAGACCCTGATCTGAGACCCTGATCTGAGACCCTGATCTTAGTTTCCGCTCTTTGTGGTCTGTTATGGTCTGGTATGGTCTGTTATGGTCTGGTATGGTCTGGTGTGGTCTGGTGTGGTCTGGTATGGTCTGGTATGGTCTGTTATGGTCTGTTATGGTCTGGTATGGTCTGGTGTGGTCTGGTATAGTCTGTTATGGTCTGGTATGGTCTGTTATGGTCTGTTATGGTCTGGTATGGTCTGGTGTGGTCTGGTGTGGTCTGGTGTGGTCTGGTATGGTCTGGTATGGTCGTTTATGGTCTGTTATGGTCTGGGTATGGTCTGGTGTGGTCTGGTATAGTCTGTTATGGTCTGGTATGGTCTGTTATGGTCTGTTATGGTCTGGTATGGTCTGGTGTGGTCTGGTGTGGTCTGGTGTGGTCTGGTATGGTCTGGTATGGTCGGTTATGGTCTGTTATGGTCTGGTATGGTCTGGTGTGGTCTGGTATGGTCTGGTATGGTCGGTTATGGTCTGTTATGGTCTGGTATGGTCTGTTATGGTCTGGTGTGGTCTGGTATGGTCTGGTATGGTCTGTTATGGTCTGGTATGGTCTGGTGTGGTCTGGTATGGTCTGGTATGGTCTGGTATGGTCTGGTATGGTCTGTTGTGGTAGTTCTGATGGTTGTGATGCTTCCACAGTTCCCAGGTGAGTGAGGGTATCGCTGCAGGCAGGAGTCAGTCTGAGATGGAAACACCTCCCTGATTGGGCGCCATGGAGCCAGAGAAGCATGAAGTGACAGATGCTCCTCTTTCGTTGAATGTGTATATCATGTTCTCGATGTCTATAAACACCTAGTCCCTGAAGAGGTTATTATAAATTAATGTTTGTGTGACTGTCAGCCTTCACGTCTCATGAGTCCTCTAATAGAGGATAAGAATAGATGTCATTATATATTATTATATCTCCTTCACTCTCACATTTCATGTTAATAATAAAGCAGCCATTAAAACACAGTCCAGACGTAAGAGAGCCTCACAGCCGTCTCTGTATCACCTTCCAGGGAATTAGCCTCAGGCGAACGGCTTAACCAGATTATCTGCCAACCAAGTTAACAAAAGAGCGCTAATTGTTTAATGAAGATATTGAATATTTAGCCATATTGTGCTCCATGAGCTAAGACTTAATAACTGTCATCCTTTACAAACCTACCGGGGTCACATGATGCTCCTTTAATGAGGACACACACACACTGCCGGTCAGAGATTAGTACTGGATCAGATCTGGAACTACCATCCATAGATCCATGTTATTACAGATACACAGTTCATGCTCTCATGGTAGCTCCAGCAGTGATTGGCAAGAGATGTGTTCGAGACACTTTTTAGCTATGTCAGACTTGAGAGACATTATGAAAAAGCTCTTTATTGTGTATCACAGTTATCACAAAGTGCAGACTGGTTGAAGACCTGGAGATATTGTTATTTATATCCTTAAGCATTCCTAAAGGAACATGGTTCAGAGAGGTTTATAAAGTGAAACACATGAAACTGTTCTCAGTTCTCTCCGGAGACGACCTTGACTCTCAAACCCTCGGCTGAGACAAACCCAGAAAACAGGAGCACTTTGTGGTTTTCTGGAAACATGATGAAACTTCCTGGAATCTGCTGCAATGTTGATCTGTCAATCATCCTGCCAGTGTGCACCGGAGGGCACTGAGGTGTGCACGTGTTGTCCATTGAAACACACTGAGAAACTCAATGCTGAGACATGTAAAGAAATACTATAACATCCCTGTCAGTAATCTACGTCAGCATGGACAATTCTCACAAAACTCAGAGTTCTGCACGGAGAAATATAACCTGTTAAAAGCAACCATTGAATAAACTAATAAGAAGAAATGCATCGTCAACACAGTAATAAAGGAAACACTTCTAAGCCCTTAAACGCAGATATGATAATCCTGCTGATCCTCTGCTCTTTAGGAGCCAATGTACTCTGCTCTTTATACACATGTCCACACTTACCTAATGTTTTCAGATATACAGAAGGAAAGCATTTTTACACAAGTCGCCATGTTGGATCAAACGGCCAACGACTCAAAGCATTCGTCCATTAGGCGTTGGTACCAAGTTTCCCGCCCATCCGGTGACCGGTGTCCCGCCCATCAGGTGACCGGTGTCCCGCCCGCCCATCAGGTGACCGGTGTCCCGCCCATCAGGTGACCGGTGTCCCGCCCATCAGGTGACCGGTGTCCCGCCCATCAGGTGACAGGTGTCCCGCCCATCAGGTGACCGGTGTCCCGCCCATCAGGTGACCGGTGTCCCGCCCATTAGGTGACCGGTGTCCCGCCCGCCCATCAGGTGACCGGTGTCCCGCCCATCAGGTGACTGGTGTCCCGCCCGCCCGGTGACCGGTGTCCCGCCCATCCGGTGACCGGTGTCTCGCCCATCAGGTGACCGGTGTCCCGCCCGCCCTTCAGGTGACCGGTGTCCCGCCCATCAGGTGACCGGTGTCCCACCCATCAGGTGACCGGTGTCTCGCCCATCAGGTGACCGGTGTCTCGCCCATCAGGTGACCGATGTCTCGCCCATCAGGTGACCGGTGTCCCGCCCGCCCATCAGGTGACCGGTGTCCCGCCCATCAGGTGACCGGTGTCCCGCCCATCAGGTGACAGGTGTCCCGCCCATCAGGTGACAGGTGTCCCGCCCTTCAGGTGACAGGTGTCCCGCCCATCAGGTGACCGGTGTCCCGCCCATCAGGTGACAGGTGTCCTCGCCCATCAGGTGACAGGTGTCCCGCCCATCAGGTGACAGGTGTCCCGCCCATCAGGTGACTTAAAGCTCATAAAACACTCTGGTTTCTGGACCCTCAGAGAAGCACCTGAATGCAGCATTAAAACTAAACTCCACTGCATTCGTGTGGCAGTACTCAGAAAACTAGAGAAACGTATCTCATCATAACGTCAGAGGACAATCCTTCTTACCTTTCGTGAGGACATGCCATCCTCACTTATATAATATATATCTGAGCACGAGGACACACAGTCGCACAGAAAGAGATGTGTGTGAGGAAACCAATCAGAAAGTCACAGGGACACTTTAATGAGAGGCAGTCTGTAGGACGTTCAGCTGCTAAATCCCGCCTCTCAAACTCAAGGGTTTCTTAATTGCAGGTCAGTGTGAGAGTCAGCTGCCATAAGCCTTAATTAAGTCTGCGCTGAAAAGAAGCCCGAAACACCGTCTGCTGTCTTCAACCTGAGAGGGGGGGACGCACTGGAGAAGAAGAAGAAGAAGTGAAGAAGAAGAAGAAGAAGAGTGTTTGGGCTCAGTTACTGGACTTAACGTTAAGTTCTGCTGGGTTACGGTACGTTAAAAATTATGTGGGGGTACTTAATGTGAAATGATGTTACGGTACACTACGCCACGTTACTTTATGTTATGGTGCCTTACGTTATGCTGTATTATGCTACAATAATATACGTTACTCAACAATATACTTTTAGTTACTGCACGTTATGTTATGGTACGTAACGGAATATCACGTTACAGTGTGTTACTTTATGCTACTGTTCATTACGTTATGTTACGGTACCTTACGCCAGTTATGTTACGGTACCTTACGTTATGCTATATTACGCTACAATAATTCACGTTATGTTAGGCAGTGTTGGGCTAGTTACTTCCAAAATGTAATACAGTACATATTACTAATTACTGTCTTTTTTAAGTAATAAGTTACATTACAATATTACTGTCTCTGAAATGTAATGAGTTACACTACTTTTATATTATTTTTGAGTTACTTCACCAAAATAACCGCAAAAGAATGGCTAGGTATTTTAAATGCTAAAATGTAGTTTAGTGCAGCTCATTATACATCCAGTGAAGGGCACAGCTATAGGCCATTAAGGCTACTAACAACTTTTATTACACAGCTTAGTTGAATACTCGATTCTGATTGTAAATTCTTAACATGTGACACGTTGTTAATACAGTAGTACACAGGGCCCTCCCTCCCTACAGGCGATCACGCAGACTGCGGAGGGGGCCTCAACTGAGCCGCAAATGTGGCGCACCTATGCGTTTATGCGGCGCAATTAGTGTGGCGCGGCACCCCTGCTCGCGAAACAGAGGGCCTCATCATCTAACTTTAGCCCTGGTAGTACAGACCACTGTCAAGAACTATAATGAAGGTTGCTAAGGAGGATCAAGAAAGAGAAAGGAAAAGAGGTTAAAAGACGCTGGACGTCAGATAAATCACCAGAAGAAGGCAGAGAGGAAGTAAACACTAACAGGAACACGGGCTCTGTAGTTTGTTTAGTATATGGCCGTGTAGCGGGATAATGTGCAGCGAGGCGGTCCTTATGGGGAAAAGAGCACCCGACAGGCTGATCAGGGAACCCGACGTGAAGCGGAGGGATCTTGATGAGCCTGAAGGGTAAACACCAGGCTTACTAATCTACCCGCACAATTTTTCTCTGGTGTCGGAATGTCTCGCGATGTTAGTGAATTCTTAAAAAACAAACACCATTTAATTTCGGCTTAAAATGTGTTGTAACTGCGTTACTGAGAATTGTAACGGGTAGTATATTACCCACATGTCATTAGTAATGCGTTACATTACTTCGTTACAGCAAAAAGTAATACATTACTGTAACTCCGTTACTTTTGTAACGCGTTACACCCAACACTGATGTTAGGGTACCTTACGTTATGTTACGGTACGTTGCGGAATATCACGTTAGAGTACGTTACTTTATGTTACGGTTCATTACGTTATGTTACGGTATGTTGCGGAATATCACGTTACAGTACGTTACTTTATGTTACGGTTCATTACGTTATGTTACGGTCCGTTGCGGAATATCACGTTACAGTACGTTACTTTATGCTACGGTTCATTACGTTATGTTACGGTCCGTTGCGGAATATCACGTTACAGTACGTTACTTTATGCTACGGTTCATTACGTTATTTTATGTTACTTTACGGAATATCACGTTATAGTACGTTACTTTATGTTACGGTTCATTACGTTATGTTACGGTCCGTTGCGGAATATCACGTTGCAGTACGTTACTTTATGCTACGGTTCATTACGTTATGTTACGTTACGTTATGTCACAGTACGTTACTTTATGTAACTTAATGCTGATTGGCTGCAGGGTGTCCTTCACTTCCTAATAATGCCTAGTTCACTGTTTGCTCTAGCTGTGTCTTAAATAAGTAACCATGGCAACAGGAATGCAGTCAAAGCACATGACTGAAGACAACACACACACACACACCTAACTTCAGGTGTGTCTTTTAGTCTCCATGAGAAGCACCTTTTAGAAAGCAGCTCCACATGAAGCCAACAATCGGACTGTGAGCAGACACACACACACACACACACACACACACACACACACACACACACACACACACACACACTGTGAGGGGGGCTGTGATCCAGCATCAGCACATCTCATCCCCCCCTCACTCTGCCCACTCATCACACCAGCTCTGATTCACAAACCAGTTCAGCTGAATGAGCAAGTCACAAGTACTTACCGTCAGAACACACACACACACACACACACACACACACACACACACACACACACACACACACACACACACACACTGAGAAGGCGGGCCTTTGGTGATGTCAGTACTTACAGACTGAGAGTAATCAGCAAAGCTGGAGGGAAAGTCCTCCTCATGATGTAGACTCTCACACACACACACACACACACACACACACACACACACACACACACACACACACACACACACACACACATTAAAACATCTCAAACAGGACAGCAGGCGTAATGCAGCAAAGTTCTGTTTTATTGGACATATAAAGGGATAACTCTAAGCATGATGAGACTGTAATCAGAGTTCACTGGTGGAGATGCACATGTTCTAGAGAACAGCTGGAAAATACTTGAGAACATCAGAACCATTTCGACCTCAGAGCCATTTAACCATGTTCTCACGTAATACGGAAACAGACGATAAAGAGGGTCGGTGTTGATGCAGTCTTCAGTGTTTTCTGGATTCTGTTTCACGTGGAGTTTCAGGACCCTTCTGGGAAATAAGACAAAACGTAACAACACAATAAACATAACGCAGCTTATCTTGAAGATTTTAAGATCCTAAAAAACTGAGTCCATTCCCTTTAAATCCAGTATCATTTAAACGTGTTCGTTTTCAAAATTTTAAATTCAATATATTAAATGTGCAGACAGTGTATTAGAGGATTTATTCCCAGCTCCTCCAGTGAGAGAAGTCCAGACGATTATTAATAAAAAGCTAAATATTAATAAATATGTCTCGTCCTTACGGATGTTTGTTACTAATCTGCTAAATGAGTAATCAACCAAACAACAGCTGCAGAGCACACACACACACACACACACACACACACACACACACACACACACACACACACACACACACACACACACACACACACCAGTGGCGAACCGTCAGGGCCTTCAAGGTAATACCCTGGAACACTCAGATAAAACAAACAAAAAATCGATTTAATTATATATATAAAATGTAATAAAATGAATAAATTAGAATGTTATTGATCTGTAATATCACAGTGTTACGTTGATTTGTTTCTCCTTCTCGGACCATGCACTACGCATTTCAGTGGTTTTGTGTTAGAAAAGAAAGCAACCAATCAGATATCTTTCTGGGTCTCTGGGTAGAATATCCTTCAACAAGGTATTCGATATTGTAGTAATGTGTTTTTATTACATGTACAGCACTTTGGCTCGACCAAAAATCGCTTTTAAATGTGCTTTATAAATAAAACTTGATTTGATTTGATTTGATTTGATATCCTTGATAGAAGGCCCTGGCCGTTGCACTGACTGAGAGCGTACCTTTGGATTGACAGTTTGATCAACCAATCATATATTGATTTGTAGCCAATGGGCGTGTTCTTTCAGAGTTCCCCTCGGTTCCAGGGTCCTCTAGAACAGTGGTTCTCAACTGGTCAGGCCTCGGGACCCACTTTTTACTTGGTCAATACATCGTGACCCAACTTTTGGGTCGCGACCCACCAGTTGAGAACCACTGCTCTAGAAGGCCCGCTAGTTCACTGGCTCGAGACAGAGGATCTAGATGAATGCTACGAAGCAGTTCATGCCGTTTTATTGTTTTTAATGTTGAAAGGGCAACAGGTGAAGATGAAGGTGTTGTGAGTGAGTACCCTTTTCAAGACGACAATTCAGTGAAAAGACGAACATTATAACGGCGGGGGGGCACGGCGTGGCGGCGGGGGGTGTGTGTGTGTCTACAGAAGGTTCAGTTGTGATAGACACGGTTCGCCACTGACACACACACACACACACACACACTGCAACATTATATACACATATATATAATAATAGAGCTAAGGATTTCAAAGTAACGTTTTCATTCTTCACTGAAATTTAACACCAAATGTAAAATAGGTCTTGAAGGAGGAAGTGTGTGTGTGTGTGTGTGTGTGTGTGTGTGTGTGTGTGTGTGTGTGTGTGTGTGTGTGTGTGTGTGTGTGTGTGTGTGTGTGTGTGTGTTTGCTCCGAGGCCTCACCTCACATTAAAGCTTCACTTCACAATTTAAGTAAAAGATATATATTTATTTAGATTTACAGCCACACTATACATTACACATTATATATCATATATTATATAAGGCACATTTACAGGGAAATGACAGAGCTGTTAGTACAGAGCAGCACACACACACACACACACACACACACACACACACACACACACACACACACACACACACACGCCAGCAGCTCATCATATAATATACTTTATAATATTCACATGTGATTATATCAACATTATATCATTATATCAGCAGCAGCTCGTGTTACAAAATATTTAATTATACGATCAGAAGACATTGTCAGCAGCTACACACACACACACACACACACACACACACACACACACACACACACACACACACACACACACACACACACACACACACACACACACACACACACACACACACACACATACTGTATACACTGACAGGCATTAATAGAACATATAACGTGTTAATGTTTAATGTTTTACACTCCATGTGTTCATAAAGAGTTGACGTTACATGATGTCAGTTTTTATAATGATACACCCTGCTGTCAGAGTAAACATTTGTTGTGTGTGTGTGTAATTATTCAGTTATGCTGTATTCTCCTCCTACACACATTTCAGCATTAGCTCTGTTGGCGAGTGATGACGAGTCTTTGTTTACAACAACGTGTAACGCTGCTGAGTCTCTAAGTGTGTGAACAGGAGTGAACTGTTAACTGATCCTGATCTCTGTGTTTACGTGTGTTTACGTGTGTTTACGTGTGTTTACGTGTGTTTACGTGTGTTTACGTGTGTTTACGTGTGTTTCCATGCAGTCAGCTGAGGATCAGGAGAGACTCAGATAACTGTAACATTATGAGGATTTAAAAAAAGAGGAGAAAGAATAAGTGCAGCTGAATGAGAGGAGGGTCCACTCTAACTATAACAGATCTATTATAGATCTGTTATGGATCTATACCACGGCACCCTTCAGCCGGTCCTCAGACTGGATCTCCTTCACAGCTTCAGTCCTGATTAAAACAGAGAGTTCATCCCCAAACGCTTGAATCTCGTTAAACAGTCCTTCCTGTTTGTGACTTTAAGGATATTTGGGATTCATAAAATGTTCTACAATATTCTGCTCGTGTGTTTCTAGAGTGCGTCACCATCGTCTGCTGATGAAGAGTTTAAAGGTTAGTGAGTAACAGTCAGTGGAGATCAGTCAGAGTGATGCAGTGACAGGAAGTCTGGATCTCTTCCTGTCCGTGGATTAAAGTCTCTGAGGGTCCTGAGGGTCCAGGTCTACCTCCTACACCTGTTGCATGCTCCTCCATGTTAGTGCCTCATGCACACAGTCACATGACCAGTCACATGACCAGTCTGTCAGACGACGCCCACAACACGACACAGAGACACATCCATCGGAGACAGAGACAAAGTGGACCTGGAGCTGGATCAGAACAGGAAGTGAAACGTCTCTGTAGGGGGCGGGGCTTCTCCTGACCGTCCTCTCCGTGGGGGGGGGGGGGGGGGGGGGGGCAGGTGAGGGGGGGTGGGGGTGTTGCTGGTGAAGAGAGGACTCTCCTCGACTACGCGTATTCTTAAGCAATAACAACGTGATCCGTATTATCCACCCAAGAATACCCGTCACCGAAGAGAGTCTTTCAGCAGCAGAGCCAGAGAGAGAACTCACACACACACACACACACACACACACACACACACACACACACACACACACACACACACACTCTCACACACACACACACACACACACACACACACACACACACACACACACACACTCACACTCACACACTCATCGATTGGAGGTCCATCAATGCTCCTCTGCAGGAGATTCATTGACGGCGTTTCAATCCCAGCAGCAGCAGCGTTGTGGAGGAGAAACAAGAAAAGGGGGTGAAGCCGGGGTTAGATCATCATCTGATAACTCTGAGGGGGGGAGGGGGCATCTACTGATAACTCTGAGGGGGGGAGGGGGCATCTTACCTGCACACACCTCCACCTGGAGGAGGTCCTGACATGTGGATCCCTCAGGAAATCTGGGGGAGAAACAGGGTGAGAAACAGGGTGAGGGAGGTCAGCCCAAACAGTGTGCCCCCCCTCCTCTTCTAATTAAAGTGTGTAAAATGGAGACCCCCTGCATCACATGTGCAGGAGATCAAAAATACTTTACAGGTGAGCAAAAGCCACTTTTCTATGCTCTGTTTTTATCTCATCTCTGGCCTTGAATGAACATTTTCAAATTCTGTTTCAAACTGAAACCATGGTCTCAGCTCTGAGAACATTCAGCTGTTTGTTTCTGAGCTCTGAGAAAGGGCATTGATTAGAATCAGACATTAATAATGGATGACAGATGAAGAAAATGGATTCGTTTTATTCTAATTGAAGCAGCGCTCTGAATACAAAGAGAGGCTAACATCTGAAATCTGTCCATCGATTGGTCCGATCAATATTCTCTGCACTCTGATTGGCTAACAGCAGCTATGACACCTGATCACTTTAACATGAACAGGAAACAGATCTAAATGTTTAACAGGAAGTGAATCTGCAAACACTCGTTATTCTGCAGAGAGAAGAATCAACAGCCCTGGGGCGGGGGGGGGGGGTTACAGGGAGGAGTAAACACAGCCTGGACACATGAAGCAATGAGAGTTTCACACACACACACACACACACACACACACACACACACACACACACACACACACACACACACACACACACACACACACACACACACACACACACACACATACACACACAGAGACCGTCGGCTAGCCTGGCCCAACCCTGGCCATCTGTAGAGAGAAAAGAACCTGAGGGCTTCAGATAGATTTCATCACACACACACACACACACACACACACACACACACACACACACACACACACACACACACTCAGCGCCACAGGTTGTTGGCAGTGAAGAAGGGATGGAGTGAAACGCCTTTCTAGTTTTTATTTAAACTTTTTCCTGTTTCTTGTTTCACGTCCCTCTTCTTTTCTCTGATTTTCTTCCCTTTTTAACTTCTCTGAATATGGAGGTAGTGGACAGGGCTAATGGATGGGGGGGGGGCAATGGATGGGGGGGGGGGGGTAATGGATGGATGGGGGGGTAATGGATGGGGGGGTTAAGGACACACTTAGATGAATTCACAACAACGATCACGATAAGGGAGAAATGAAAACAGAGGAAGTTACACCGAAATGAACCAACAGGTCTGCAGCCTCCTCTTACCCTCCTCTTCCTCCTCTTCCTCCTCTTCCTCCTCTTCCTCCTCTAACCCAGGGTGTGCCTCTCCTCTAACTCCGTCCTCCCGGTGCTGAGGGTGAGTCTCGGGGAGATCTGGTCTCCTCCCTCCAGGAAGATCTCCCCGAGGAGGAGCTGATGCTGCCGAACAAAAGATCTCCTTTACTCCTCTTCCTCTCCTCCTCTCCTCCTCTCTCCTCCTCTCTCCTCCTCTCCTCTCGCCTCCTCTCTCCTCCTCTCCTCTCGCAGCGTAGAAGGAGAAGCAGTGTTTGCTCTGCGGCGAAAGAATTAAGTGAACCGGCGTGGAT
>NW_022988069.1:0-41207 GCF_902827165.1 Trematomus bernacchii | reverse complement strand
ACAGACATAAATAAAGCAGCGACTGTATTCGCCATGACATATACAGTCTATGGTTTGTACTTGTTTAACTTTTGTCCCGTTTCTGAACAGATATGAGGAGCCACTGAGTGTGTGCTAACAGCTAACGGCTGATGTGTTGGGACATATAGCTGTTAGCACACACTCAGAGCTCACAGCTCCTCATATCTGTTCAGAAACTGGACAAAAGTTAAACATGTACAAACCACAGAGTGTCTATGTCATGGCGAATACAGTCGCTGCTTTATTTATGTCTGTATGACGCTGTTGTGAGTGTGGACGGAGCAGCTACAGGTTAGTTTAGCCTGATCGATCCGATTCCATTCAGAAAACACGCATTTTAAAAGCTTTTCGCCTGCCGTCTTGTCTGCAGACTTGTCAAAGCATTAATTCATGGTTTTTACTAACCGGTATCAGTATGTAGTTACTTCGGCATCACTTTGAAACGTGTATTACAATTAAATCATGGTCAATATGTTCATTTTGTTGTAGTTGGTATCTCCCATAGGATTTACATGGAGATACGCCCCCCCCCCTCTCCAGCGCGTCTTGTTTGAATGACAGGAACAAACACAGCTGACAGCCGCCGTGAAACTCGAGCGATTAGAGCGATGCGAATATTGGGTAGTCTACCATAGTATTTACATGGAGATAAGCCCCTTAAAAACCATGAATTAATAAAGCATTAATTAATGTTTTTTTTGCATCGCTCTAATCGCTCGAGTTTCACCGCAGCTGTCAGTGTTTACTCCTGTCATTCAAACAAGACGTGCTGGAGAGGGGGCGGATCGATCAGGCTAAACTAACCTGTAGCTGCTCCGTCCACACTCACAACAGCGTCATACAGACATAAATAAAGCAGCGACTGTATTCGCCATGACACAGACAGTCTGTGGTTTGTACTTGTTTAACTTTTGTCCAGTTTCTGAACAGATATGAGGAGCTGTGAGCTCTGAGTGTGTGCTAACAGCTAACGGCTGATGTGTTGGGACATGTTGGCTGTCGGGTGCAGACCAATCACGAAGCGTCATTTCTTGACTGGCAGCAAAAACAACCAATCACAGCAGTGCTTCTCTGGCTGGGTCTGTCCAATCACAAACAAGAAGTGTTCTCCCTAAAGGAATACCCTTTCCGTCCAATGTGAAATGCTGTTGTGTTTTCTGAAATGCTGTTGTGTTTTCTGAAATGGTGTAGCGTTTTGTGAAATGCTGTTGTGTTTTCTGAAATGGTGTAGCGTTTTCTGAAATGCTGTTGTGTTTTCTGAAATGGTGTAGCGTTTTCTGAAATGCTGTTGCGTTTTCTGAAATGCTGTGGTGTTTTCTGAAATGCTGTGGTGTTTTCTGAAATGCTGTGGTGTCTTGCACTTCCGGGCCACCGTATCAGACAATTGTTTTGTCTTTTGAGGTACAGCCGCAGCAGAGAGTCTGAGTTTGAAGAAAACCCTACAATTGTATTCAGTGTTGTTTAATCAATCAATATTTATTGGTCTTGAATTTCCTCACTGGATTACAAAATGCTCGAATCTTATTGTACAGGGACATTATGCAGATTTCATCAACTGAAGATGAAAATATAGATTCAGCGATATGTACCATTTTAAGGAAATAGACTGTTAGCGGTATTGACCGAAGCTCCGCAGCTGTAGCTAGGCGCTGCTAATGAAAACTCAAGTGCTCAATTTGTTACTTTTGCTTTTTTATTAAGAATTGACCAAGCATATCTTCCTCTTCGAAATCCCAGTTGTACTTCGCTAACACGCAGTGCCTGCGAGAGTGCGTTTGATTGTTCCCACCCTTACCTCATTTATGGACTAGGTCATGTTAGACAAGCAATCCAGTGGTTAGTTTTAGGGTAAGGTTTTTTTTATTTATTCACTTTAAGAGAAAGGGATTTCAGAAACAAGTCTCACAAGTTTGCCTCAAGGTAACATTAACAAAAGCTAACTGTTGTTAGACTATGTTCCCCCCTTCTAAACTTATGAAATGAATGAGAAAAATATGAACAACTCTTCATAGAGCCACATCCACACAGCTTTAAAGTTGTAGGAAGCTGAAGCACTGCATTCGTGCCAGCGCCTAGTTGTAGTTTCTAAGGTATTAGAAAGTTGTTTTTTCTGGAAGGGGTTTAGCATTTGATCAATTCCCTTGGGATGCCATCAAGAACTGTTTTTACAATCAATAGTGTGTTTAAGTTTCCAACCCTGCTTCAAAGGTCCATCATACAAGATGGGGGATCTATTGGCAGCTGCTGATAATAACATTCATCATTATGGTTTACTAATTGTTGTCTTTTTGTCCTCTAGGTTGCACTGCCACATCTACAGTAGCGCAGAATGGACAGAGGAAACATGATTGGGCCTCAAGTTTTTTGCAGCCAATATACATTCTCCTACAAACTTGGGATAGGAGGGTGAGTGAACAAGTTATCCATTGGTTGGAACCTACCATTGTTAGACGTACTAAATCCTGCACACTGCTCCTTCAAATGGACAATGTGAACATATGTCGCCATTTTGTAATTTCTGTTATTTTCAGTTGAGAATGTTTCAAAGTAATCTTAAAAAATTAAACTTACTTTTTGTTTATACTGTTTGTAAGTAGATGTTTAAATATTAAATGCTGTATTCATTAATGGTTGTATAATTCTACAAATATTTTTATATTTTAAGTTTTAACATTTTTATAGTAATTGTTCCCTACAGAACATTTTGTGCTGTCTTTTTATTGAACGTCTTTGATTGGAAAATGTTAGAAAAAAGCTGTAAAATAACAGTATTCTACCTGTAGAACTTTAGGTTCTGCATTTACTTTTGTGTTTGATCATAAAAATCTAATAAAAAAAAATGTAAAAAACAGTTTTTCTCATCAGAACTTTATTTAAGGTATTTGAATGTAACATTTTAAGACAATGGATTTTGAAAAGAGAGGAAACATCTGTAACACTACAATGTTTTCCTGTAAAATCTTTAAGGACAATTCCTGTTTATTAATTGCTTTAGCACTTTATTTCAGTGAAAGTATTTTACTTTAATTTAAGGGTTTTTGTTTGGCAGTTTTCTTTTTTACAGTGTAGCCTATTTGATTTGACCCAACTGGACTCACGGGTGAGATGCTTTTTGTGCATTTTTGCTTGCTGTATGTGGATGACGTGATTAGTCATGTCATCCAATAGTATTTGACAGGAAACCATTGTATGAGCTTCCTCCAGGAAGGACCGGAGCTGGGGACTACAGTTATGCACGTCTATCATTGTAAATTGATAGTAAATTGCTGGCTACTCATCTGCATTACTTTCACAGTACACATTGTACATTCACAGTAAATTACTGGCAACTCTTTTGCATTACTTTCACAGTACACATTGTACATTCACAGTAAATTACTGGCAACTCCTGCATTGCTTTCACAATAGAAATGTAAAAGTACAGGCCCTTGTTGTAATGCATGTACAACAAAATGATGTAATTCCCCAGTAACATACTGTAATATCACAGTAATTCCTTAGTCATTGAAGCTGTGAAGTTACAGTATACAGTTTTACCTTTACAATAATGCATTGTAATATCATGGGTGTGAAATTACAATACATTGCTGTGAAGACATTCACAGCAATGTATTGTAATATCATGGATGTGAAATTACAATGCATTATTGTGAAGACATTCACAGCAATGTATTGTAATATCATGGATGTGAAATTACAATACATTGCTGTGAAGACATTCACAGCAATGTATTGTAATATCATGAGTGTGAAATTACAATACATTACTGTGAAGACAATCACAGTAAATTGCTGTGAATCTTACTGTGAAAGTCATGCAAAAATTGGCCAAGTATTTATTGTGAATTCACGGTGAAAATTTTTACAGTGTATATTTAGCACATTTTAACATGATGACATGCTGACCTTTAACCTTTGTGTCTGTTTGTGTCTGTGGGACCCGTTTTCAGTGTTTACTAAAAGAACATGTATGCAATTTAATTATTTTAACCTGCTTTATTTGGGGGTGGACGGGCCTCACCTCCTCTAGGGGGGTCCGGGGGCATGCACCCCCGGGAAGATTATTTTTAAATGTTGAAGTGAAATGCATCAATCTGGAGCACTTTGAGCACAACATAAATTGATGGATACAGCTCTCAACACTCCGATGAAAGGGAGCTGTATACTTTTCAATAATCCAAACATCTTTAGAATATGATCACAACCAATAACAAATAATTTCAACTGGTTTATTCTTATCTTAGCTTATTTTACTAATCACTCCCCTTTCAAACTGTTTTTTTTCCTATACACATTGGAATGATTTCTTACTTTATCTATATTAAATAGATGATAAAGGCAGTCTCTCTCTCTCTCTCTCTCTCTCTCTCTCTCTCTCTCTCTCTCTCTCTCTCTCTCTCTCTCTCTCTCTCTATCTCTCTCTCTCTCTCTCTCTCTCTCTCTCTCTCTCTCTCTCTCTCTCTCTCTCTCTCTCTCTCAGAGGCTGTGTGCTCCTCCGTGGCGATGACGGCTTGCGTTAAAAAAATAAATAAACATATTTGTAAAGTGGGGGGACACAAACGGGATTTCTAAAAGAGCGGGGGACATTTCCCCCTCTGTCCCAGGTGGAAGAGACGCCATGCGTGTGTGTGCGTCAAGTGGAATAAATATATATGCAAGTTGCAGCACACAGAGTAAAGCTCTGCCCCTCATGTGCTGTAGAGGCTGCATGATAGGCTGCTCAATGGGGCTGATGTGTTGTGTAGATTCTGCCAGAAGGGACATCAGCGGGGAGGTGCCTTTTCTTCCAGACTGCAACGCTGGTCCCACAAATCAAGCAAGAACGTGATTGGTCGATATTCATTGTGGGGGTGGGGGGAGGAGGGGTGTTAGATAGATATAGAGTTGTAGTAAGTAGATAGAGTTCACTATGATGTAGGTTTCCTTTATGCATAGGGTAGATTCTTTTAATTACATTTCCTTTTTTGTTTTGTGTATTTTATACATTTTGGATTTGCTTGGCGAGCTATTTTTAGAACATGCCCCGCGGGCGACTCACGTTGCCCCTGCGGGCGACTAAGTGCCCACGGGCACCGTGTTGGCTACCCCTGCTCTAGAGAGAAGCTGACTGATCCACACTTACACTTCCTCAGACCTGCTCTGAACCTCTGCTCTCCACCATGGTCCAGCCTGGAGGAAGAAACACATGTGAGAAACAGAACAGCGTATTGTTAGAATAAAGTATTTATCAATGTTCATCATAATAATAAATCCTATGTGTCCGAAGGGAGCAGGAGGAAGCAGATGCTTATTGATCCCCCTCACTTACTGCTGATCAATGATTATCCTTTCAATCATCTCTGAAAGTTATTCCTACTTACATATTTACATTTATACATTTACAATCATTTCTCCTCTTCAATCTCCTTTCTTCATTCTCATACTTTCCCAAAGAAGTGTTTCTGTGCATCCTTCAAAGTGAATGCTATGTGTGCTTTGTTTGAACTCCTGCTCCAAGCCGCTCCATGAAACCCCCCCCCCCACAGATTGTTCTGCTCTTCTCAGAGTTCTTCTGACCTTGAGTTGTTTCAGATGTAGATCTCCTCTCAGATGATACCCCCCCTCTCTGTCTATGAACAACGTCTGTAGTGTCCTAGGAAGTAGATGATCTCTTGCTCTGTACATGATGCAGTTTGAAATGTAACCAGATCAGTAAACTTCAGTGTGTGTGACTTCAAGAATAATGAATGAGTGTGTTCAAGATATCCAACATTATTGATTATAGAAAAGTCTAAAAAGGATAGAAAATCCACTTTGCTTCTTCCGACTCATGCACTTGAGAGAAGATGAAGAAGAAGAAGAAGAAGAAATGATGTAAAGATAATCAGAGAGTCTTTATCAATTCAATCACATGTCACGGTGGTGCAGGTGGAAAAGTCCCGATCGTCTCTCTGGGAATCATAAATGTCAAACAGAATCTCATCTCAACACATTTAGCAGTTGGTGAGATATCAGGTCAGAACCAAATCCATAAACTGACCATCATTATCCTCCCTAGAGCCAGGAAACCAGTGGTTCTGATGTTTGGACTGAATGGCTGTTTCCATGTAATAAGACTTGAAGGTTAACTCACTGCAGTGAACATAATCAAGGGAAATGAGACGTCCTTCATGATGGAAGACCAGAGATGAAGGAGATGAAATTAGAAAAATACGAGGAAGTCAGTCTGTCCATACCTGAGTGTCTCCAGACTGCAGAGTGGATCCTCCCGTCCAGCAGAAAGCAGCTTCTCTCCTGATAGACGGGGTCAATTTTCACAAAATCAGAACCCCAAAGGCATTTTGTGTTTATTCATGCCATACAACATTTCTAGGGGTATTAAGGGGTGCTGAATCCAACTCTGCTGTATATGAAGCTCAACAATGTCCCAAAATGCCTCACAATTGAGAAACCCAATGTGGCCTATGAGTCTCCTGGATGATTGTAGCTGATTGCAGCTCAGGTCCAGCTCTCTCAGATGGGAGGCGTTGGAGCTCAGAGCTGAAGCCAGAGAAACACAGCCTTCCTCTGACAAAATAGCAGGTTATTTTCCTTATATCAAGTCACTGGATCTTGTTGCATAATTATTTGTACATTGTCCAGTATAAGTTCCACCCCACAGAGAACCATCTGTTTTCCCACAGAGAACCATGGCCCTGAACCTGACTGACTCTTATTCCTGCTGCTGGGAGATGAGGCACGATACCAGCAGATCCCAACACCCACTGAGGGTGTGGACACAGCTCTCTCTCCAGTTATACAGGAAGTGGATGGCTCTTACTGTGTCGCAGTATACTCCTGCAGTAGCCTACCATCTACAAGACACCCTGGGGGGTCACAGTAATAACCCGTCCCTTCCTCCCCAAGTCATGTTGGACGGCAAATGATACCTCCTTCCACCTGTAGGGGGCTGGGCCGTTAGTAATGACTAGGACAGAATCTGCAGTGAGCAATCCCAGTGAGGCTGAGCAATGTGCTCCTCTGATGTTTAGAGCTTACACTACAGTCCCCTTTAAAACATGGACAATGACACTGTCTGCCTCCATGCAACATTGAACAGGAATTTAAATCACAACTGTCCAATCCTATGTCAGGACAAACCTCCACAGTGTGTCCCTGTGGCCCCTTCTGACCACCTGAGCAACAACAGCTGTTCTCCAAGCCCTCAGCTCTGCCTCCTGAACTCAGTGTGCATCAGTCCCATTCAACATCCTGAGACTGAGTCAGCAGCTAACCTACACTGTGGAAAACAGCCGGGGTTTATCCATGACTCCCCCTCCTGAGATATCTGACAGTTCAGCAGGACAAACCTCATTCCAAACAGAATTGGCCGTTTCCTGGGAAAATGTAGCACTCAAGGACTCACTGCCATTTCAGAGCCCACTGATGACTTTCTGGTCATTCCTCTGATCCATCCCCTCCCCAACACTGGCTTTTAGCATCACCCACTTGTATTACATATCTCCAATGTCCCACCAGGAGAAACTCGTTGATATAGCATTGGTGGTTCAGTGGTAAAATTCTCGCCTGGATCCCGGGTCCGATTCCCAGCCAATGCAGCAGAGTGTTTTAGTGCCGCAGTGGCGCAGTCTGTAGGAATTTGTGTTGGGAACCGAAGGGTCGCCGGTTGGAGTCCCGATCGGACCAAAATAATACGGAGTGTAGACTGGTTCCTGAAGAGGTGCCAGTTCACCTCCTGCCCTCGAGCAAGGCACAGAACCCCCCAACTGCTCCCTGGCGCTGGACAGACTGGCTGCCTGTTTTGCTCAGACCTCTCTCACCTGTCCTGTGCATGTGTGTGTATTGTACTGTGTGTTACCACAACCGAGTGAACAACTGAGCTGAATTCCCCCTTTGGGATAAAATAAAGCGTCTTCTCCTTCTTAATAACATTGGCTGCTAATCATAATGACGTTGGATAGTGTCAGTGCGGTCGGACTCTCAAAGCACAGCAGTCTCTTTTCCTAAGTCCTGATGAATCCTCCTATCATTAAGCCCAAGATGTTTCACAGAGGTTACGGAATAGTGGTTAGGGAGAGACGAAAGGCGATATATTTTGGACAATTTTACCGAAATCCAAACTTTCTAATCCAGGAACGGTAATTGGATTCCTAAAATGCTGATCTATAAAGGTTCTACAACCCCTCACCTGGAACCAACAGGGTGACCTTGCCAGAAACTAGTGACCCTGACCTCTCTGCTTTCAGGGGTACCTCAGCCCCAACACCATGTGGAGGTGATGGTTCTCTGAGGGGGATATCAGGAGTCTAAAACATGATGCATGGCTGGGAAAAATAAAAAAAGTTATATTTTGGTAAACTCTTTTTTAAAGACCTACCTTTAGGGTCTGATGAGGATTCTGATAATGCCTCAAATAGATCATTCCTCGGGATCTTCTTCAAAACGTCTCTGGTCACTTTAATGGTGTTTGTGCCGTAGTGCTGAAGCATCAGTTGCACTGTGTCAATCCGGTCTGCTTCCTCTAGTTCACTCTTTGGGATTCCTGGGAGTTCTAGGACCTTATCCTCCAGGCACCACTTGAATTTTTTGAATTCCTTTCCCCCCAAACTTTCTAAAATTGTTAATAGGGCATCTCTAGGTGTCTCCATCTTTTCTCCCTGCAGAGCAAAGATACAGAGAAAGAAAATATTTATCTTACAGAACAATGTGTTGTTTTATTGTATTTTTGTACTTTTGAAAACCACAACAGGCCTTCAGGATCCAAAGAACAGCCGCCATGTGACTTTGGATGGCTTCAATTCAGATGTCGAGTTAGTGAATGCCCTAATCGGTTCTAAACTTGTTTTAATACCTTAGACTTCACGAAAGACATTCAGGAAGTCAATCATAAACTTGAAGACAATCAGCCCCATTGGTCCAAATGGACCAATCCGTGGAGCAGAGTTCCCGTTAGAATATTTTTTTGCCGGTCAAAATGTCCGTTAAAGTTGAAATCTTCCGGATAAAATTAGAAAAGTGCCGGTCAAAGGTCTTCTTTGTTATCTATTGAGCTTTAAAACAAATGTATATGATTCGATAATAAACAAACTAATTATAGTAGATTAACTACATTATTAAAAAGTGTAAAGTAACTTACAATAACGCGGGAATAATAAACGGAGCGCTCTCTCTCTCCTGACGCCAGTCTCATGCAGCTCGCGGATCCAGTAATGAGTGACCCGACAGTAAAACTAAACATATCTATAACTAGTTTAGGTAGTTTGAGAGGTAATTAAAATAGCTACGTGTGATGTTCTAACCTGAAGTGTGTGTTGCTCTGCTCACCGCTGCAGCCGATCTCTCTCTCCCGTCAGATTAGACTTTACTCGCGTTTGTGTCCATATCGATCAGATCTAGCTAGTTCTAGCTAATGATATGACTACCTGCTTATTAAAAGACACCTAAACAATAAGCGTCGCTATGCAACCGGGTGAGGCCACAAAGTATAGCGCAGCATTATGCATTTGTTTACATGCCCACCGGAGGCATTACCAACAGATCAACGCACAATCAACCCTTACACAGGGCTGCCAACACTCACGCATTGAGCGTGAGAGTCACGCAATTAACCCATATCTCACACACTCACGCCACACATGTCTTTCCTCACGCGAAGGAACAGCAAACCGAGCGGTCTACGAAATGAGACGGCCTTCTGGCTTAGTTCAGTAAAGTTGGAACGATATTGGGAGATTCGGATTTCACGGATCAATAACTCATGAACAAAACGTTATTCAGACACAAATGTCGTCTCCTAAGTACCGTGGTAAGGTTGACAACGAACTACAATCACATTTTGATTAAAAAAAAGCCAATACGCGCCGTCCTCCGAGCTGGACACATTACATTTGTCTCTATCCGCAGCCGGAGAAGAAACGAGTGCTCAGGGACCGTCTGCAAAGTGCAATACAATAATATTCAATCACTATTATACAGTATATTACTACCAAACTCACCACACACATCAATAGTCTCCTGGTGGTCATACTACAGCAGAGAGTTTGGAAGAATATGCTTTTGAATAATTTTGGGGAATATTTATGTAAATCTGGCATCATCTTGAATAACTTTACTATTATACAGTATATTTCTACCAAACTCACTATTTGCATTGTTGTTGTTAGCATCTGGTTAGCTAGCTGCGCTAACGGATATTAGAAGCAGTTTCTAAAACAAGGAGAGGGAGAGCTCTGTCCTCAGACTGAGAGAGATAACTGCAGCTCAGTGAGGTAAGGGACTCTGTTTAGATAGTTCACTTTAGTCTAGTTATCTCAGTGGGTCTCAAACGTTTTGGTCACCATTTATGAGAATAAATGAAAAACAGTTATGAAATACTATATGACAGTAAAACAAGAATACAGTTTAAAAGGTGAGTGATTTGTAAAATATCCATAAAGAAAAAGAAAATCTGTTTACAGTTCTGTTTCATATGGGTGTTGAGAGATGTATCCATAAATTCATTTTGCTCTCAAAGTGCACCAGATTGATGCTTTTAACTTCAATATTTAAAAAAAATCTTCCCGGGGGAGCACGCCCCCGGACCCCGAGAGGAGGTCAGGCCCCCCCCCCCTTATAAGATAGCACTTTACCTCTGCTTACACCTATATGCCATTTTATATGCTGTGAGCTGATTATCGAGCCTTCATTGTAAGAGTCGCGGGTACACTGTGTATGTGCGTATTCCACTGTAGCGCCCGGTACATTAATGGGAAACTCTTGTTTGTACATGTTCAATACATTTGTAACACTGTACACATGAACGTTTATTTTTTCGGTTCACCAAAAAAAAAACTCACTCCAAGCTGAACTCAAATGTTGGCAGCCCTGCTGTATAGGACATCTCTTTCTCCACATTAAGTGTGAGACATTAGAATTGACTATTCTTGTCTGTCACATACTATTCTTGTCTGTCACATAAGTGGCGCAACTGATGCGGTATTGCACTAAGGGGAAATTATTTTGACTGGACATTTTGACCGGAGATATTTAAATGTGCCGGTCTTCAGCATATTTTACCGGTCATAGTCCGGTAATTACCGGCTAACGGGAACTCTGCCGTGGAGCTCCTCACACACACACACACTCTCTCATCGGCGAAACTGTGACGCGCTGTGGTGGGGGTGCTAGTGAAGCCTCGCAGCAGCGAAACTGTGGCGCGCTTACACTGTAGGCGGGTGCTAGTGGAGCCTCGCAGATGGGGGTGCTGCATCCCCCTCAGCACCCCCCCTTCCCGCGTCCATTCGCGATGTCTCACAGACCCCACGCAGCAAGCAGGAAATGAACCCAGCTCACACTGTCCGCTCCCCGCGCAACGTCCCGCCAACACGGCACCCAGACCCCACGCAGCATTCTCATCTGTTTGTCATTGTCACTACCCGATCTGCCGCCCTGACCTATCTGCAGTGCGCATGTGCGAGATGGTCCGCCATATTGCACAACTCCGTACGGCAACCCAACTAGGACATTTGACACAGTGGCATTTGGCAAAGCACACAAAGAAAACTCAGAAAACTGAGAGAGATGAGTTATTGTTATTACAACGTGACTTCACTATTATTTAACAACTCTTTTTATTGGGTTCTTTTATTTGGGGTTAAGTACATTGTCAGAATAAGTGAGAAATGGATTTAACTTCTGTTAGACAGCTATATGCTATACATTTTTGCATACATTCATAGTAAATATTTATTCAGTATGATAGCTGTCTAACAGAATTTAAAGGGCCCATGTCATGCTTTTCCGGTTATTACCCGTCCCCTTGTGTGTTATGAAGGTTTTTATGCATGTAAACGGTGTGCAGAGTCAAAACCCTCAAAGTACACACTGTAGCGAGTAAAACTCTAACACAGAAAATACCTCCCCAAAACGCCTCGTTGGAGATACGTCATTGTCCATTTGATTCTTCCATTTCGTTCCGGGTACGGCATGATGTCAAGCCGTACCCGGAACGAAATGGACCAATCCGTGGAGCCGTTACGTTACGTCCGCGGAGCCGTTACGTTAAGCCCCCGCTGATTGGTCCAAATTGACCAATCCACGGACTTCCTCACACACACACTATGTGCAGGGAGCAGGCAGCTCAGCTGATTTCTCCTCCCTGGCTGCAGGTTGATAACAGACAGTTGGGATCGCGGCAAAATTCTCTCTGCAGACCCATTCTCTCTGCAGACCCATTCTCTCTGCAGACCCATTCTCTCTGCAGACCCATTCTCTCTGCAGACCCACTCTCTCTGCAGACCCACTCTCTCTGCAGACCCATTCTCTCTGCAGACCCATTCTCTCTGCAGACCCACTCTCTCTGCAGACCCATTCTCTCTGCAGACCCATTCTCTCTGCAGACCCATTCTCTCTGCAGACCCATTCTCACAGCGTTTATCAACGTTTTTCTTACTCAATATCAAGCCACACTTATTGTTTTTAATCCGGATGTGAGTTTGGCTGTGTTTCGCTGTGTATCGCTAACAAGGAAACAACACCTCCACGGAGCTCAGCGCGATTCACTACATCCCGACCAATCAGAGCACACTGTGCTCACAGGGAGGGTGGGGGCTGGAGCTATTGTAGCTACAACGAGCCGTTAAAGGCAGAGAGTGAAATTCAGTGAATACACGTAGTTTACAGAGATGCTGTTTGAGAAACCAATGTGAGTTTGGAGAGATGCTGTTTGAGAAACCAATGTGAGTTTGGAGAGATGCTGTATGAGAAACCAATGTGAGTTTGGAGAGATGCTGTTTGAGAAACCAATGTGAGTTTGGAGAGATGCTGTTTGAGAAACCAATGTGAGTTTGGAGAGATGCTGTACGAGAAACCAATGTGAGTTTGGAGAGATGCTGTTTGAGAAACCAATGTGAGTTTGGAAAAATGCACAATATAAATCTATTCTAGTTGACCTCAACAATGGAATTATGATCAGTGGAAATGGCCATGACATGGGCCCTTTAAATCCATTTCTCACTTATTCTGACAATGTACTTAAACCCAAATAAAAGAACCCAATAAAAAGAGTTCTTAAATAATAGTGAAGTCACGTTGTAATAATAACTAATCTCTCTCGGTTCTTTTTCTGCTTTGCCAAAAGCCACTGTGTCAAGTGTCCTATTAGAGTTGCCGTATGTAGTTGTCAAATATGGCGGACCATCTCGCACATGCACACTGCAGATAGGGCAGGGCTGCAGATCGGGTAGTGACAGTCATTACTGGTGTCATTTCCTGGTTGCTAACAAACGCCATTGTAACACATAATCACTGATGTTCCGCTGTAACGGTGGTGGACTCATCAGAACAGAGTGGGCGAGCTGACCAATCAGAGCACAGTGGGCTCATAGGGAGGGAGGGGGGGGGGGGGCAGGAGCTCCAACAAGCCGTTTAGGACAGAGAGTGAATACACATACTATACAGAGATGCTGTATGAGAAACCAATGTGAGTTTGGAACATTGAACAATGTAAATCTATTCTAGTAGACCTCAACAATGGAATTATGATCAGTGGAAATGGCCATGACATGGGACCTTTAACCTGTTCCACTCTGAGCCTGTTTTTCAGGTCTCAGGCTCGAAAATGACATTCCCAGAACAAATGACCATATCTTCCCTTCTAAAAGGGTTAAATTAATAATCTTTGTTCTCAAAGTAATGATAAACCTGTGAGTTGGATGTAGAAGTGTCAGAATCAATATAAATGTTTTTTATTTTAAAGAAAATTCAGATTTTACATAGTAAAAAAACTGTAAATTATAGTGTCCGTCCAAAGATTATTTTTTACAGATAGTGAAAACTACCCTTGGATGATGGGTTAGTAGACTAAAAGCTTTAGGAATCCAAAGTACAACATATAATAAGTACCCTGTATCAAGATTGATGCAAAACAAGTGAAATTTGACCTTTTTAGAGAGATTTAGCCAAAAACCCCCACTTTTGGGGTCATTTGGGTGGATTTGACCTATCTCTGGCCCCCCTTGGTCGATTTGGTTGGTTGACATACCCTTGTGACCGTTAGAGCCAATAGAATCGAAGGGGGAGGCCCACTCACACACACGTTGTAAAGAAAAAATGTGGGCGCTTCGCGTGTGGAAAACGAAACCAAAGTGGAGGAATGTCTCCTTCTGGAGTTTGGAAACTAAAACGCAGTTGTATTGCTTATGGATTATCAGAAATAATTTCAAAGAAGGCACAGACACATAGGATAAACCTATGGATTAACTGCAGCATCGTTTTTTTATCGTTTTAATGCCATTGAAGACCACTTTTGACCAAGGTAAGCTATATTTACGTTTTTTAGCTACTTAGCTCCACATGTGATGATGTACGCTTTCGTTTATAGCGTCGCGAATGTTTATCACTGAGTGTTGAGGTTTTTTACACAGATTCAGTGTCTCCAGGACACCAAAAACGAGTGGTTGGCTGTGCATCTAGGATAAGTAATAAGGGAGTTATGAGTGAGTTTAAGTGCCTTTGTAGGTTCCGTTTTTTCGATCGAGGCTAATTCAGAGGCTGAGTGCTAGCATTGTGGGTTTTTTTTGAAAAAAAAAATTAAAAAGATCAGTTAGCTGAGTTTCTTCCCGTTACATGGATATAACACATTCATAGTTTTATTCAATATTAAGATTCCTTAGACGTTGTTTCCTGCAAATGACGCGTTTATCCGCCCGGTACCGGGGGGATGGTGTGAAACAGGTTAAATGTCTTGGTTTGGTAACATGACTTTAAAGAGCAGAAACTGTCTCAGTCAGATCATAAAGTGGTCTAGCAGACTGATTGGTGAGTCACAGCTAAACCTGGAGCCAGGGCCGTATCCAGGATTTCCTAAATACCGAGGTCCAAACATGCTGGGGGGGTTCGGGGGTATACCCCCCCTAGACTTTTGGGATTTTCATGATCTAGATAGGTGCTTTTTAAGTCCTGTGGGGGGTCACAAATTGGATAATATATTGATTTCAAACCATGTCAGTGGGCTGCAGCATACATTATTTTTGAAAGTGTAATGCATAAGAATCAGTTGATTGTTACTATGAATGATCTGGACATGCAGAAGAGGCTAAAATGATCACACAACATTGTCAACATTCATTTTCCATGTCTCTCTCCTTTCCATAACCTGCACCCTCTCTTCCATCTTCTTTAGTCTCTCCGTCTTCTTCCTGTTCATTACTCTCTCTGTCCTCTACTCTTTCTCTTTGTTCAATCTCTCCCTCGTTGTTCACTTTTTGCTCCTCCTCACTTTCTGCTCCTCCTCACTTGTCGCTCCTCCTCACTTGTCGCTCCTCCTCACTTGTCGCTCCTGCCAGTGAATTAAAAGCAATTCAGCAATTTAGTTCATTTCACTTGTTTGTTTGCATTATTTTTTTAATTTAAATCTGTTTTGTTTGATTCTCAAAAGAGAACAAAGATGTAAGCAAATGGTGTTTTATACAATTGTATGTTATGATTACATCATAACTGCAATAGATGTATGTTGTTTAAAATTATGCCTATTGTCTATATTGTAAATGAAGACTATTGTTATAGATAAATAGATATATAGATAGATAGATAGATAGATAGATAGATAGATAGATAGATAGATAGATAGATAGATAGATAGATAGATAGATAGATAGATAGATAGATAGATAGATAGATAGATAGATGGATGGATGGATGTGTGAACTGATAAGAAATGTGTTTTTGATATATCATTGTTTTTGATATATCATTGAAAATAGGAAAAACAAGTTCCCTGATAACTAAGTTACAATGAGGTTCAAATCTATGGGAAGAATATTTTTTAAATTTGATATAATCTCCCATTTATTTTTCATGCTAATGTTTTGTATAGCCCAACATATATATCAAAACATGTACTGTTATATATGTTTTTCGAATTCGGGCAATCTAGTCCCAGATGTATAATCTAAAACTAAAAAAAAACATTTGACATTTTCAAGGCTCTTCAGTGAAACCAGGTCAGTGTTGGAAGACACTCCTTCCCTTATTCAGACTATTAAAAGTTAGACATAAAAACAGTCACGACTTGTTAGAGCGGTTCTGACACGCCGTGCATTTTTCTCTGATGACGAGAACTCAGATAACAATCAGACTGCAACTCATTCTGCCTGAAACACTGACAACAGTACATGGAGATCTTTCTAAACTCATTCTGCTTTCACTCAGAGAGAAACCCTGCACAATATTTCAGACAGATGTTCAAACAGACCCTGGATATGTTTGAGTTATCTTAACTAACCCTAACAAACGACATCTCGCTAAGTGGTCCTACGACGCTGGTTATCAACTCAGTAAATCAACCAGGGTTTCACAAACATGGACAAGCGTACTGACAGCGCAGCGTCATACTTCATGATTAAATAGTAAACTATCATGTTAGACAAATATGAAGACGTTCAACTTTTAACATCCATGACTTAAACACTTTATCCAGGATAAAAGTCACACAGTTGCACCTGCAAGGTGAATATAGAACAGCTGGTAAAAAAAAAACGACCAAGTGTTTGAATGCATTCATTAACAGTTTTATGATATCACTGCCTGTCTACTCACAGACTCTCTTCAGGTCTACTCACAGACTCTCTTCAGGTGAGAAGGAAACTCTGCTCATTTCTTCCTCTTCAGTCCTGAGTCTGCCTGCATCTGATCTGAGGACGCCTTCACACCATAGACTGTATATATAAAGCTTCACACCCTCAGAAATCCAGAGAGTAAAAACACGTCAGAGTCACGTGGAAACCGGCCTTACAGGTTGTAGCTGTCAGCCTGCCAGACCTCACCTCCCTGATTCAGACTATCAAGCAGTGGCGGCCGGCCCATAGGGGCGCTAGGGGCGCCGCCCCCCCCCCATCTTCCCACATTAAAAATGTAAATAAAAAAAATATGTATTTAAAAAATATTTTTTTTATTTTTATTTTTAATAAACAAGGTAAATATGATATAATTGGTATCAGTAAAATGTATAATCTACAATAAAATCTCGTTTAAAATTGTCTTACGATGTCTAAAGTTACTGATAAGTCGCATGTTTCCTGCCTGGCCTTGCCCGTGTATCATTACCCTCTCTCTAGACGCTTCTTGTGAGACTTGTGTTTTGTTTCGGTAAACATGGTTCATATCATCAGTTACAGTAGCTGCGTTTCTTCCCGTTAAATGAGTAGGACACATGAATAGTTTATTACATTTTAAGAAGCCCTGAGACACAGTTTCGTGAGAAAAAAAACGGTGGGAAAAAAAGCCCCTTAACAGGTTAAATGGGAATTAAATCATTTAAAGTAATTTTGAGTGTTCCCAAAGCCCTGGTGTTCTGCAGTTTGTGTGGGCCTACTGTACTGTTACACAGTTTATGCTGCAGAAACTATGTCCAGGACAAGGTGTTTGGAACATTTGGAAGATTCATAGCTAACCACACTGAAGATTATGGAGGTATTGATCAGTCTTCTCATATTTTTAAGCCTCAATTTGTCCTTCCCCCCCCCCCCCCCCTCTAACATCACCAGAAGTCATAATTTAAGGGGTCTTTTCTCAACAAATGTTTACCGCCCTAGTATTGTTTGGTCACCATTTCCACAGCCCAACCTAAAATATTTTCCACCAGCCGCCACTGCTATTAATAGTTTGATAAAATCAGTCACGACTTGTTAGACCGGTTCTGACACGCCCTGCATTTTTCTCTGATGATGAGAACTCAGAGAACAATCAGACTGCAGCTCATTCTGCCTGAAACACTGCCAACAGTACATGGAGATCTTTCTAAACCCATTCTGCTTTCACTCAGAGAGAAACCCACAGTATTTCAGACAGATGTTTAGAATCAGCATCAAGAAACATGTGTCCTGTCCAGTGTTGGGCAAGTTAAATGTAATACAGTACATATTACTTTATTACTGTCTCTTTTAAGTAATAAGTTACATTACAATATTACTGTCTCTGAAATGTAATGAGTCACACTACTTTTGTCACACTACCAGCTGCTCTTGCAGTAATAAGTAGCACCTTTCTTACTGTCCTAATGTGCACAATGTAGTGACTGCTTTTTCCTCTTTTGTTTTCTTAGTTGTGTTCTCTGTAATTTCATATGTCTGTGTTCTGTGTTCTGTGTAACGTTACTGCCTTCTTGGCCAGGTCAGCATTGAAAATGAGATTTTATCTCAATGCTTTTATCTGGTTAAATAAAGGTTAAATAAATAAATAAATAAATGTTATATTACTTTTGAGTTGCTTTCACCAAAATAACCACAAAAGAATGGCTATGTATTTAAATGCTAATGTAGTTTAGTGCAGCTCATTATACATCCAGTGAAAGGCAATGTGGTATAGCACAATAACTGTGAAGGCCCTTAAGGCTACTAACAACTTACATTGTTACACGGCTAGTTGAATACTCGATTCTGATTGGTCAATTCAGAACACGTGACACGTTGTTAATACAGTAGTACAGACAGTTTAGAGTTTACTGAAGAGTTTAGTGTGTGTTTCAAGAGTTTACTGTGTGTGTGAAGAGTTGAGTGTGTGTGTGTGTGCAGAGTTTAGTGTGTGTGTGCAGTGTTTGAAGAGTTTAGTGTGTGTGTGAATAGTTTAGTGTGTGGGGGGCGTGTGGTGCAGTGAGAGGCTGTCTTTAACATACTGTCATTCCTTCCTTCATTTCCTATCATACTATCATACATAAATAACTATTTTCTCTCACACACAAAAACAACATCTCTTAAACGCACCATCATACTCTCGTACACACACCACTATCGTCTTTTACAAACAACTATAATCTAATAGAACATTATAATAGTGTATGTGAAAGAGGATAGTAGTATGTGTGTAATCGGTAAACAATGTATGTAAGACAGAATAATAACCTATATAAGAGGGAATAGTATTTCATGTTAATAACAATAGTCATATATGTAAAACAGAATAGCAGTGAATGAAAGGCAGAATAATAGCTTATATAAGAGGTAATAATAGTTCATGTGAATGACTATAGGTTTGTGTATAAAACAGAATGATAGGGTGTGTGCATAAGAATAGTTATGAGTGTGAGAGAGTATGATTGAAAAGGAAGTGAGTTTGATTGAAAAGGAAGTTGGACTAAATTCTCAGTTCCTGATTGGCTCTACGTTTTTCGTCTGACGGACACCGCCCAAGAAAGGCAGTAGAATCTTTATATATACAGTCTATGAGTAGAATGCTACTAATTTTCTATATGCAACCTGAAGAGTAAAAGGGTCAAGTCCATCAGAAAGCAATGACTGTAAGTGTAAGTGTAAGCCTTACACTTACACTGTAAGGATTAGTAACATGTATTGTGTTTATGTGATGACATTTGGAGATGTTTAAACTCAATAGCCTCGTTCACACCGGAGTACTTTTCACCGTACTTTTCGCGTTTAGTTCCGTTAGTACCCCTTATGTCGCGTTCACACCAAAAAGAGCACTTCATCTCGGGAACTTTTACCCCCATTTTTAGTGCCTGCTGAGAGATCGTACTTTCCTTGGGGAAAAAAGTGCCCCAGTTCTGATTGGCTGGGCGAATTGCAAACCGCGCCCCGTAAAACTCTGAAATGTTTTGTAGAGCCGCCATTTTATTTGCTCGGTACATAAACCCAGCGCACCAACGGAGAGTAGTTTGTTTTGAAAGCAGTTATGGCAAGCATCAATAAATCATCAGAGCGGTGGAGTGATGAGGAGGTGTCTGCGCTTCTGGAAATCTACGCCGAGGACGCGACCCAGGGAATGCTACTGAAGCCAGTACCCAACTCCAAAATGTTCGAGCGTTGTTCGAAAAAGTTACTCGAGCTGGGAATCGTGCACAGCGCCACGGCACGCCGGCTAAAAATAAAGAAACTCAGGCAGGACTACAAACAAATTAAAGACTATTATAACAAGAGTGGTAACGACCGGAAGACCAGTAAATGGTACGAGCGCTTGGATGCTCTGCTAGGCCACAGACCTTTCTCCGGCACAGCATCGACCTTCGATTTGGGCACGATGGTGTGGGAGGCCGCCGCTCAAACGGCGGATTCAGTGGCCAACGACCACGACCACGACGAAGGTAAAATCAATGCTTTTGCGAGCACAAACTAGAGGGGAACAGCAAAAACCAGTGTGATTTTGGTGACAGTGTGACTGTCCTGGACAAAGTTGTAGGGGGGGTGCCATATCTGGCAGGAGAAATACCTGCTCTGCTGAACATGTTATGTAGAGAACAGTGCAGATCTTCCCTATTAGCCGCGTTCACACCAAGTACTTTCCTGTACTTAGTTCCGGCACTAAGAGCCCCGGCGCTTTTAACCCCAGGGCACTTAGTATAGATCGCGTTCACACCGGAGTACTTTTCCCTGAGGGAAGATTACGCAAATGAGCCGCTGACGTCACTTCTTCTTCTTCTGCTTTTGGCTTTACTGGCAGGCCACAAACCACTTCACGGCGAGTACAGTAGGTGGCGGTATGCACCTTAAAGTTGTTTGCAATCCGCTGCAAAACAAGAGAAGAAGAAGAAAAACTTCCCGCGTATACTGCGACGCCCATCCCACTCGCTGTACATTAGGCGTCTGTTGTTTACCTTCCGACCTCAGACATGATGGAGATGGAGTCGACTGAAGTTGTGCTGTTTGTGCTCATGTTATACAGCTTTGTAACGGAGTTAATGCAGCCTGAGCAACTTGCGTACAATAACAAAACAAGCCGATCACGAGTGGTGGTGGAGAACGCTTTTGGCAGACTGAAGGGCAGGTGGCGGTGCTTGATGAAAAGAAACTACTGCAAGATGGACAAGATCACATTCCAGGTGGCAGCATGTTGCATATTACATAACCTTTGTGAAAGTAATGAGTACAGGGACGAATGGACTGCCTTACCGGCGACCCAGCTTTATGAGGCATCTGAACAGCGTGTAAATTGTAAACATTTTGACAATAAAGAAGATCTTTTGTACAGTGATTTTGTTTCCCTTTTATTTTCCAGTCAAGACAGGCAACATTACAATAGTGTACAGTGTGGCAATATAATAACAATAAACTGTGCCAGGTGTGTTGTATGCACAGTAAATAGGCTCAGCAGCAAACCCACCTTTATTATATATATATCTTCCTGAGACCCGCTGCATCCGTCTGCCATAAACACTATGGAAACATACATGTTAGTTTCGGCCCATAGTGGACTCCATATTGTGTTGTGTAAAATGGGGGGGGAATTAAAAGTTTGCAAATCCCCATGTCCTCCTCAGAGGATAATCATAAAAACATTTAGTTTTAGGTCAAATAATATTTAAAATTATATAAATTATCATATTTGTGTATGTGCCCCTGCCATTCCTCCACAAGGTTGCAACATTGATGATATATGACAAATAAAGCTTTGCCAGTTTATAACCGATGAAACATGATGGTATCAGAATAATCACTTCCATGTGATGTATAGGATACTACACAGGTCACTAAAGATAAAGTGTCAGGAGAAATAAGCAAGATACAGGATCTGTTTAACAGTAAATAGAAGTTCACATTTTTAATGTAAATAAAATAGAAGTTGTACATGTAAATTAACATTATCAATATAAAATAAAGTGTCAGTTGTATCAAGACTATATAATAACAGTAATAACAATAATATAAAATGAACTGGTGAGCATCTTGTCCTCCGTTTCCTGGGCCTTGGTGAACAGCACCATCTGATCCCCGTGCATCGACTCTTTCACCACGGCACGCCGGTCCTCCAACGCCTGGGCGGTGTCAAAGAAATTCGCATCCCGAGTCCGCTTTCCTAAGAGGGGAAAATAAGCAATATACAATATACAAGTTTAGTCGCCATGTAGTTTTACAACATACTAGGAATGTGTTTTTTGTATTTTCACAAATAGAATTAAGGTTTCACAAATCTGAAACTGTGTTATAAAGAATGTTTAGCCTCTCTGGGATAATCCAGTCCAGATTTGATGAGTCTAGGTATAGTGGTTTTAGATCAGGACCTGGTCTAATGTGGCCAGGATGCGAAAAAGCACTGAAATCTCCCTTTTTTGTATTTTCACAAATAGAATTAAGGTTTCACAAATCTGAAACTGTGTTATAAAGAATGTTTAGCCTCTCTGGGATAATCCAGTCCAAATAAATCGGCTATGCAGCGATTTAAGAGGTTCAAACACGGAGGATTGTTCCTTTTTGAAGAGTGCTTCATGTATGCTTGAATTTTGTTTAATTTGTTGAGGCAAGTTTTCGTACCGGAAGTCATGTGACCTCTAGCCCTGATGTTTACAATGTTTGTGTGAGACATTTGTAAATGCCGGTCTTGGCGAATACGTTTTCACGCTGTTTCATAATTGTACCAAGAAGGAAATAAACATGATTGTGAACATCAGTTCGATGCGTAACGTTCTTTCAAGACCAAGTTACAGTGTGTGTACCTTTGCGTTTGGTTGCTGGTAAGGGGGGCGAGCTAGCGCTGTGATCTAGAATGCAAAGCTCGCTTGTTTCCAATCCCGAGAGTTGTCCATCCTCGCCTGAAACAGACGATTAGTGCCATGAGTTAGTGAAGCAAATTACAGAAACACTGCACAGTTATTCACAAGTCAAAACGTTTTCATAGCGGCCGAGAATATCTAGCTAGCTAGATGTAGCTAGCTCGGGGCCGGTGTTAGCCTATTCCGCCTAGCATGGCTAGCTTGATCTACTGAGCAAATAAAAGTACATCTGAGACCATTATTGTGCAGATTAAAACCCCAGTGCATGTAGTTGATTTTACCTTCGTCGTGGTCGTCATCGTTGGCCACTGAATCCGCCGTTTGTAGTCCTGCCCGAGTTTCTTTATTTTTAGCCGGTGTGCCGTGGCGCTGTGCACGATTCCCAGGTCGAGTGAAAGCTACTGAACTGGCTTCAGTAGCATTCCCTGGGTCGCGTCCTCGGCGTAGATCTCCAGAAGCGCCGACACCTCCTCATCATTTCTTGATGCTTGCCATAACTGCTTTCAAAAACAAACCCAACGCTCCGTCGGGATTTTGTAGCGAGGCAAAACAATGGCGGCTCTACACAACATTTCCACAGTTCTACGGGGCGTGGTTTGCAATTCGCCCAGCCAATCAGCACTGGGGCACTTTTGCAGCACTTTTCACCCACAGAAAAGTACGCTCTCTGAGCTGGCTCTAAAAATGGGGGTAAAAGTACCCGAGATTAAGTACGATTTTTGGTGTGAACGCGACATAAGGGGTACTCACGGAACTAAAACGCGAAAAGTACGGTGAAAGTACTCCGGTGTGAACGCGGCTATTGACACCAGGAAAAACCTAGTCTAAAATAAGGAACATTAATAGTGTGATATAGGCACTAATCAATAATAAACTTTATTTTAGGGCACCTTTCAAAACATTCAATGTCACCTTAAAATAAAAATAAAAAATAAAATATGAGTGGCATTACAATACAAAAATGTGTTGAGTAGGAAACCACAGAGGAAAATTACATTCAAAGGAGCAATTAAAGCGAGTGGAGCTAGTTTGAACAAATGATCTTTTAGGCTTGATTGAAAATAACACAGTGTCTGACATTATCATGTTATATCATTACTGTTATATCATTGCTTACTATTCGTGGTTATCAAGTATCAGACACTTAAACAACAGCGAAGGTTTTAAGAAATAGGACTATACTGACAAATGACATCTTATCCTTTCATTGCCTTTCCTTAAAACGAGCAACCTTGCAATTGTATGCACATTATTTATTCAGCCGTCACCTGTGCGCGTCCCCGCGGACAGGGCTTCAATCTACGGCAAGGCTTCAATCTAAGGCATAACACCGGCACTCGAGACACAAAAGTAGAGGAAGTGATCGTGGGACATTTTATAAGCGGTGCTCATGAAATGAATAAAGCAGAAACACTAGACAGATCTTAAAATCAGGGTAACGATACCCTGGTTGTATGAAGATAAACAACCTCTCCATATTTGCCAAGACTAATATTTACGGAAGTCACGGCGATCTCTCAGCCCAGTCAGCGATTCGGCAGTTAAGGGGAAAGTTAAGGGAAATTTAATTTACAGCGCTGAGCGAACAATCCTCCGTGTTTGAACCTCTTAAATCGCTGCACAGCCGATTTATTTGGACTGGATTATCCCAGAGAGTCTAAAGATTCTTTATAACACAGTTTGAGATTTGTGAAACCTTAATTCTATTCGTGAACATTTTAAAAGGGGAGATTTCAGTGCTTTTTTCGCATCTAGACCACATAAAACCATGCAGGGCCGGCCCTAGACATTTTGGTGCCCTAGGCGAGATTATGATTTGGTCCCCCCCCCCCCTGCAAGCAATACACAATAGAATATATAAAGAATAAATGAAAAATCTCTACAAAAGACCAATACACTACAAAAACTGAAATGTATTGACATATTGGTTATATACATCAAAAAGGTTTAAAATGTATTCATTATTGTATGAACATGTTTTAATTGGCGGGTGGACGTCACATCCTCTAGGGCAGGGGTATTCAACTAAAATTCAACGAGGTCCAGTTAGAGAAAATGTCCCCATGCAAAGGTCCGGAACATCAAAATGTCTAACTTGCTTTATGAATTAGTGTGATATATATTGAAGTAGCCTGTAGCTTTATCAACGTCTGCATGTCATCAACAACCGACTGCCAATCAAATAAAGAAAGTACAATTCAAAAACAACAATATTTATTGTCAATTAACATTGAACTATACAGATATACAGTAAATACTGTGGATATGTGTAATGTTCCTCTCGGGCTGCATTTAAAAATAAAATAGAGAAATAAATAAAATAGCTTTGTTAACCGTTTCACGTCATGACTTAACAGTTTCAGACGATTATAGAACATATCAGTCTTTACACATCATAACAATTGAACAGTTTTAAAGTTTCTCTTTCTTTCCCTCTTATATTGCAGTCCCTCACTCACTTTTCTTTAATTCAGTGCGAAAATTGAGCCTGAGCTTGTCCTGCCAGGAGTTTAGATCTGGGCTGAAATGGTGTCAGGGCCATTCTCATACACACATGCAGGTGCTCATTGGTTAGCCTCGGTTAGCCTCGGTTAGCCTGCCCTGGAACCATATTTAGTTTTAATTTTGATCCTGGTGGACTGATCATATTGGGCTCTGAGACTGCTTATTTTTTGTGACCTCAGTTCTGACTTGAGAGAGAATGTTTGGTCAAACACTTTGTGTTTTGTCTCATAGTGGCGTTTTGGCACTTTTAATCAGGGTTGGGAGGGTTACTTTGTAAATGTAATCGGTTACTGAATACATGGCTCTGAAAGTAATCCGAATACAGTTACAGTTACGTGTCTTAAAAAAGTAACGTATTCAGATTACTTTTAGAATACTTTTGGAATACTTTATTTTTCCATAACAGATGGGTATGTTTTGGTGTACAGGAGACACTTATTTTACTGTTTTAATGGCTTATCAAGAGCACAACTCAAACACAACATCTTGGTGTCATTCTGGACAGCTCCCTCTCATCTGCACCCCACATAAAAAACATCACCCGGACTGCATTCTTTGTACTCTCTTAAACTTTTCCTTAGAATATGTTATGAATTGTCAGGTGTCCTTGGGTGCTTTGAAAGGCGCCCCTAAATAGAATGAATTATCATTATTTATTATCTGAAACGACGTAATAACTTTTAAAACTGTTTCCAGTCACTTGCCCCATGCATTCAGCAGCAGCAGGCCATTCACTTTGATTTGATCCCGTTATGAAATGTCATCATTTCGACAATAAAGAAATGCTACATAAACGTTATCTTGCACATTTTATCGAACCATCTCCCTTGCTAACTTTCAATATATTTTAAAAGAGATCTCTCTCTCTGATCTGTGTGCGGGGGCGGGGCCTCACCGACACGCTGCATCTCTCTCTCTCTCACAGACACGCTGCATCTCTCTCTCTCTCACAGACACGCTGCATCTCTCTCTCGCTCACAGACACGCTGCATCTCTCTCTCTCTCACAGACACGCTGCATCTCTCTCTCTCTCACAGACACGCTGCATCTCTCTCTCGCTCACAGACACGCTGCATCTCTCTCTCGCTCACAGACACGCTGCATCTCTCTCTCTCTCACAGACACGCTGCATCTCTCTCTCGCTCACCGACACGCTGCATCTCTCTCTCGCTCACAGACACGCTGCATCTCTCTCTCGCTCACAGACACGCTGCATCTCTCTCTCGCTCACAGACACGCTGCATCTCTCTCTCTCTCACAGACACGCTGCATCTCTCTCTCGCTCACAGACACGCTGCATCTCTCTCTCGCTCACAGACACGCTGCATCTCTCTCTCTCTCACAGACACGCTGCATCTCTCTCTCGCTCACAGACACGCTGCATCTCTCTCTCGCTCACAGACACGCTGCATCTCTCTCTCTCTCACCGACACGCTGCATCTCTCTCTCTCTCACAGACATGCTGCATCTCTCTCTCTCTCACAGACACGCTGCATCTCTCTCTCTGATCTGCGTGTGGGGGCGGGGCCTCACAGACACGCTGCATCTCTCTCTCGCTCACCGACACGCTGCATCACCGACACGCTGCATCTCTCTCTCTCTCACAGACACGCTGCATCTCTCTCTCGCTCACAGACACGCTGCATCTCTCTCTCGCTCACAGACACGCTGCATCTCTCTCTCGCTCACCGACACGCTGCATCTCTCTCTCGCTCACAGACACGCTGCATCTCTCTCTCGCTCACAGACACGCTGCATCTCTCTCTCTCTCACAGACACGCTGCATCTCTCTCTCGCTCACAGACACGCTGCATCTCTCTCTCGCTCACAGACACGCTGCATCTCTCTCTCTCTCACCGACACGCTGCATCTCTCTCTCTCTCACAGACATGCTGCATCTCTCTCTCTCTCACAGACACGCTGCATCTCTCTCTCTGATCTGCGTGTGGGGGCGGGGCCTCACAGACACGCTGCATCTCTCTCTCGCTCACCGACACGCTGCATCACCGACACGCTGCATCTCTCTCTCTCTCACAGACATGCTGCATCTCTCTCTCTCTCACAGACACGCTGCATCTCTCTCTCTCTCTCTCACAGACACGCTGCATCTCTCTCGCTCTCACAGACACGCTGCATCTCTCTCTCGCTCACAGACACGCTGCATCTCTCTCTCGCTCACAGACACGCTGCATCTCTCTCTCGCTCACAGACACGCTGCATCTCTCTCTCGCTCACAGACACGGCTGTCTCTCTCTCTCGCTCACAGACACGCTGGCATCTCTCTCTCTCTCACAGACACCTGCATCTCCTCTCTCACAGACACGCTGCATCTCTCTCTCGCTCACAGACACGCTGCATCTCTCTCTCTCTCACAGACACGCTGCATCTCTCTCTCGCTCACAGACACGCTGCATCTCTCTCTCGCTCACAGACACGCTGCATCTCTCTCTCTCTCAACAGACACGCTGCATCTCTCTCTCGCTCACAGACACGCTGCATCTCTCTCTCTCTCACAGACACGCTGCATCTCTCTCTCTCTCACAGACACGCTGCATCTCTCTCGCTCACAGACACGCTGCATCTCTCTCTCTCTCACAGACACGCTGCATCTCTCTCTCTCTCTCACAGACACGCTGCATCTCTCTCTCTCTCATCAGACACGCTGCATCTCTCTCTCTCTCACCAGACACGCCTCGCATCTCTCTCTCCGCCTCACAGACACGGCTGTGCATCTCCCTCTCTCTCCTCACAGACGAACGCTGCATCTCTCTCTCATCTCAATCCAGACATCGCTGCCATCTCTCTCGTCGCTCACAGACACGCTGGCATCTCGCTCTCTCTCTACAGACACGCTGCATTCTCTCTTCTCTCATCAGAACCGCTTGCATCTCTCTCTCTCTCCTCCTCACAGACACGCTGCATCTCTCTCTCGCCTCACAGACACGCTGCATCGCTCTCTCTCTCACAGGACACGCTGCATCTCTCTCTCTCTCACAGAACGTTCTGCATTCTCTCTCTCTCTCGCCTCACAGACACGCTGCATCTCTCTCGCTCACCAGAGACACGAGCATCTTCTCTCGCTCAAGAAACGCGGCATCTCTATCTCGCTCACAGGACACGCTTGATCTCTCTCTCGCTCACAGACACGCTGCATCTCTCTCTCGATCACAGACATGCTGCATCTCTCTCTCTCACAACACGCTTGCATCTCTCTGCTCTCTCATCAGTCTCTCTCCATCTCTCTCTCGCTCACCGACACGCTGCATCTCTCTCTCTCTCACAGACACGCTGCATCTCTCTCTCGCTCACCGACACGCTGCATCTCTCTCTCTCTCACAGACACGCTGCATCTCTCTCTCGCTCACCGACACGCTGCATCTCTCTCTCGCTCACCGACACGCTGCATCTCTCTCTCTCTCTCACAGACATGCTGCATCTCTCTCTCGCTCACCGACACGCTGCATCTCTCTCTCGCTCACAGACACGCTGCATCTCTCTCTCGCTCACAGACACGCTGCATCTCTCTCTCGCTCACCGACACGCTGCATCTCTCTCTCTCTCACAGACACGCTGCATCTCTCTCTCGCTCACAGACACGCTGCATCTCTCTCTGTCTCACAGACACGCTGCATCTCTCTCTCGCTCACAGACACGCTGCATCTCTCTCTCGCTCACCGACACGCTGCATCTCTCTCTCGCTCACAGACACGCTGCATCTCTCTCTCGCTCACAGACACGCTGCATCTCTCTCTCTCTCACCGACATGCTGCATCTCTCTCTCTCTCACAGACATGCTGCATCTCTCTCTCTCACAGACACGCTGCATCTCTCTCTCTCTCACAGACACGCTGCATCTCTCTCTCTCTCACAGACACGCTGCATCTCTCTCTCTCTCACAGACACGCTGCATCTCTCTCTCGCTCACAGACACGCTGCATCTCTCTCTCGCTCACAGACACGCTGCAGCGCTGTGCAGTGTGCACACAGTTCTGCTGGTAATGACTATTACATTTTATGAGGAAACTTTTCCACCAATAATTCCCATAAGTATTCCAAAATGTATTCACTTCAGGTTTACGAAAGTAACTGTAATCAGATTACTCGTTTTTCAAATATAACGCGAGCTGAATACAGTTACTTGATTTTTGTATTCTGCTTGAGCGCCACGGTCTCTGAACAAATGAGACACACTGGTTCTGTGCTCCCAGTGGACAGGATGAACATGAATGAGTCCGCCTGTTGCTGACCCCTGCTCTAGGGGGGTCCGGGGGTATGCCCTCCCCGGAAAGATTTGTTTTAACATTTTAAAGTAAAATGCTTCAATCTGGTGCACTTTGAGCAGAATGACTAGAGACTAGATCTAGGGGGTACAACTCTAAACACCCATATGAAAAAGAGCGGTTTACATTTTAATAATCAAATAAGTATGTGAACATAACCAATAACCCATAGCCAATAACAAATAAATGTAACTTATTTTATTTTTTGTTGTTCATTCATATCTTATTTGACCTAGTTAACATTTATTTATTCATGCATATTTTTGAATATCTCCAGTTTCAAACGATATTTTTGGTTTACTGTCTATAGTATATGGAATGATTTCAAACCTGTTTTTATTTATCCTAATAATTATAAAGGTGTGCTTAAATTGTGACCAAACCGTTTGAGACTCACTGAGATAACTTAGACTAAAGTGAACTATCTAAACACTCAGAGTCCTTTACCTCACTGAGCTGTAGTTATCAGCCTCAATCCAACAACAATCCGCGGTACCGATGCATGCGCGCCCTCTCTCTCTCTCTCTTGCTCGCTCGGAGGCTCGCTCGCACTTTGGCTGTGAGCTGCGGGCGCCTGATAAGTCAACATCCCCCACTTTCATCACTTACAGCGCACATCGTACAGGGCAAATGTTGCCGGCCCGGGGTGCAAAGGGTGTTTACTTTATTCAATTATTAATGTAAATGTATTACATCAAGGGCAGAAAATTAGGCAGAATAAACATTTTTAATTCATTCATTTTTTCTTTTTTTTTATTATAATTTGTTTTCTCCCAGGGCAGCGCCCCTCCAGATCTTGCGCCCTAGGCGACCGGCTAGTTCACCGGTGCCTAGGGCCGGCCCTGAGACCAGGTCCTGATCTAAAACCACTATACCTAGACTCATCAAATCTGGACTGTATTATCCCAGAGAGTCTAAAGATTCTTTATAACACAGTTTGAGATTTGTGAAACCTTAATTCTATTTGTGAAAATTAAAAAAAGTGAGATTTCAGTGCTTTTTTCTCATTGTCTTGTCTTCCCCTGTGCTCCATGTCTGTTCGTCGTCGTTTCTCGTCTATGATACCTGTTAGTCTCTTTGCTCTTGTCCATGCTACCTGTCACGCTCCATGTTTGTTCCTGAGGTCTTTTGTCCTGATCCTTCCTCGTACTCCCCGGGTTTTGGTATGTTAAGTTGTTCCTTGTTTTTTTGTCATTCAGCTTTGGGAAATAAAGCTCGCTTTTTGTTACCTGACCTTTTAGTCCTTTTACTGCATTTGGGTCCTATTGTTCCCCTGACACTGAGTCTGCTTCAAATTCACTTATTATCCTCACAGGATCATTTTATTAAAGTTAAAGCAAAACTTACTAAAGCATTCTAACTGTTTATGCTTTAACAGCAATTAATAAATGATCCAGTCATAAGTAATTTGCACCGCGTTGCTATGAGACACCACAGCGTGTTCTCAGTGTTCTGCTCATGCTGCGTTGCTATGAGACACCACAGCGTGTTCTCAGTGTTCTGCTCATGCTGCGTTGCTATGAGACACCACAGCGTGTTCTCAGTGTTCTGCTCATGCTGCGTTGCTATGAGACACCACAGCGTGTTCTCAGTGTTCTGCTCATGCTGCGTTGCTATGAGACACCACAGCGTGTTCTCAGTGTTCTGCTCATGCTGCGTTGCTATGAGACACCACAGCGTGTTCTCAGTGTTCTGCTCATGCTGCGTTGCTATGAGACACCACAGCGTGTTCTCAGTGTTCTGCTCATGCTGCTTTGCTATGAGACACCACAGCGTGTTCTCAGTGTTCTGCTCATGCTGCTTTGCTTTTGGCTAACTGTTTGTGTTGTTCTGCTTCATGATTGTAATGCATGACTGTGCCAACATGTGTCTCCTCCTCCCTGCTCTTGTTTGTAGGCTGCACCTGCTTTTCAGGAGACCAGGCCTCGCAATTATGTTCTTTCTGCCAGTGCATCAGCGGTAAGAGTCCATCACAAACTGCAGGGTCTGTCACCCAGCAGGAGCTAGGCTAACATGCTAACAGGCACAGAGCCGTAGAACACCACATACTCCAAAAGACAGATGATAGCTCACATCAGGGCACAGAGCTGCTGCAGCCTCACCTGACCCAGCAGCTCCTTGGCTAAAGCTATTGAACGTTGTGTCTGAAGCATCCTGAGGCCACAGTGGCTTCAGAACATGTATGTAGTCTATCTTAAAAAACATCTTGAATTTATTCGAAGAAAGTTAGTTTGTTATTTAACACGTATGGAGACTTTTTTTAGTTTCATACATTTTCAAAAATACATTGTTAGAATTTCTAAAAAGTACTCAAACCACTAAAATAATGTAAATGAAGCAAAAGGCTCCTGAAATGCTTTCACATGTACTCACCAGTGTAACGCTGCCTTGCTGGGGTCCCAGTATATTTAAACTGCATGGGATGACGGCTACTAATGAGCACTGCACATGATATATATATTTGGAATGCTTTATGGATTGAAGTGGGGCCTGCATTTTGAATTCTTAAACAAGTTATGCTTGTCAGACTGTGGCATGACCTTTGCAACACAAATATAATAAAGTGAGCATGTTTAGCAAGTTTTGATATTGTTGCATGCTGTTTATACTTTTTTTGACATAGAAAAACTATGATTACTAACGTACATATAGCTTTACACTGGTATGATCTGGAACTGTGACAGGCTCTGAAAGACTCCAATCCACTTCCGTAGTTGCACTTATAAAGGGAAACAATGGCCTTAATGAGTCTAACTGGTCACAAAAAACAAACATTTTTAGATTTTTAGGGTTTTAGATCAGGACCTGGTCCAATGTGGTCGAGATAAAAAGCACTGAAATCTCCCTCTTTTAAATGTTTACAAATAGAATTAAGGTTTCACAAATCTCAAACTGTGTTATAAAGAATGTTTAGCCTCTCTGGGATAATCCAGTCCAAATAAATCGGCTATGCAGCGATTTAAGAGGTTCAAACACGGAGGATTGTTCGCTCAGCGCTGTAAATTAAATGTCCCTTAACTTTCCCCTTAACTGCCGAATCGGAAGCTCTGAATCGGAAGCCAACTTCAGCGTCGTCAGGAACGCTGTGATCCGAAGAGGGTTATTCCATCTTTCTATCCATCAATAATGTCACTCTGTTATCACAATGCTATTCTAATCCAAGCACCTTTCAAATTGCAGCTTAATAAAATGTTTTAAAGAGGATCTATATTCCTGTCTGCAGTCCTAAGGCAACTTTCTAATTTTAACAAAGTCTTCAATGTTCTTACCTAATTTGATAAACAGTCATATGATCATAATTACAACAATACTTTTGTTTTATATTTTTGTAAATATGGTCATATGACTGTATTTTAAAACACAGTGTATTTAAGCTCTTAAAGAAACAATTTGGGCTGGGTGGCGCTCTATAGCTTAGGGCCAATAGGTTCAAGGTTCAAGGTTCAAGGTTCTTTATTGTCAATCTGACATAGCTACAGAGTAATTATGCAGTTGAAAATCTTATGTCACAGGCTTCTCCAACAATGCAACATAATAACATAACATAATAACAATAAGAGCAAGAGCAATACAAAAATAATAATAGTTATAAAAATGAAATAAAGTTATGATGTGGAATAGTGCAGTATGAGTCTATATACAAGTTATTGGAATGATATATATATATTAGGTATTAGATACATACTACTGAGTAGCAGTTGAATGTTTGATGTTGTTTCAACAGTTCAATTGTTTAACAGTCTCACTGCCCGCGGGAAGAAACTGTCTCCGAATCTTCTTGTCCTTGCCCGGATGCTGCGGTAACGTCTGCCAGACGGCAACAGAAAGAACAGTTTGTGGCTGGGGTGATGGGGGTCTTTGATAATCCGTAGTGATTTCTTCCTGAGCCGCTGGGAGTAAAGGTCCTCCATGGATGGCAGCTCCGTCCTGGTGATGTGCTGTGCAGTTTTCACCACCCTCTGTAAAGCCTTACGATCGAGGTCGGTGCAGCTGCCGTACCAGGCCGTCATGCTGCCAGTGAGGATACTCTCTATCGTGCACCTGTAGAAGTTGCAGAGTATCCTGGAATCCATTTTGAACCTCCTCAGCCTGCGGAGGAAGAAGAGCCGCTGTCGAGCTTTCTTGGTGATGGTGGTGGTGTGAAGAGACCATGTCAGGTCCTCAGTGATGTGGACCCCAAGGAACCTGAAGCTTTTGACTCTCTCCACCGTAGTCCCATTGATGGCGATGGGGGCGTGTCCCTCTCCCTGCTGCTTCCTGTAATCCACAATCAGCTCCTTTGTTTTGCTGATGTTGAGATGGAGGTTGTTCTCCTGGCACCAAGATGTCAGGTTTTCGACCTCCTCTCTGTATGCCGTCTCGTCATCGTCTGTGATCTGGCCGATGACGGTCGTGTCATCAGCAAACTTCACGATGGTGTTGGAGCTGTGTGTGGCCACGCAGTCGTGGGTGAACAGGGAGAACGAGGAGACCTCGATGCATTCTTTCCCCTCCTCGTCATTAGCATTCTGTGCAACTAGTGCGACTAGTGCGCATTTGGGATCCACTAGTACTACTAGTGAACATTTTAAGCCTCACTAGTTCACTAGTGGAATTTAAATGTATCTCACTAGTTAACTAGTAAAGGGCAAAGGGTTCACTAGTTAACGTGTAGACATTTTGAGCCCCACTAGTTAACTAGTAAGGTCAAAAGAGGCGTCAACTAGTTAACTAGTGAACCTTTTGCCTTTACTAGTTAACTAGTGAGCGATTCTGGGTGCTACTAGTTAACTAGTGCAGACAAATGTATGCCACTAGTTAACTAGTTGTGCTTCTTTTGTGTAACTAGTTAACATGTCAGAGCTTTTGCAGCGCACTAGTTAACTTGTAAGACTTTTAGCGTCACTAGTACGGTCAGAGGGCCACTAGTTCATCAAAAAGCTTACAAGTTGGGACTTTGGCTCTACTAGTGCTGCTCTGGCGTCACTAGTAAGGCTTATGTGCTAACTAGTCAGACAAAAGTGCCACTAGTTGCTGAAAAAGAGTGACTAGTGTAATGTTTTATTTAACTAGTAAAGCAGAGTGCCAAACTAGTTTGACCATATATCTAACAAGTGAAATCAAAGAGCCAACTAGTGCAGGCAGCTGCCGTCTGATATCAAGGATATGGAATAAATACTCAAATGGCTTGCCATATGCGTGTGAGTAAGCAGGTGGTGCCCGGTAGCTGATTGGCTGCCCTCGACAGGCTGATTGGTCCACCTGAGGAGACGGGAGCATTTAAGCTGCAGCCGTGCAGTTCCTCATCAGACAGTTACAGAGGCTGTCTAACTCCATGTTCAATGAAGACTCCCACCCCCTGCAACCTGAGCTTCAGCTTCTTCCTTCGGGCCGGAGGTTAATCTCCCTAAAGGTGTAGAACCAAGAGGTTTAAAAACAGCTTTGTGGATGTTCTGGAGCCAGAGGGACTTTTTAAAAATGTGTCTGTTGTCTATATTGTATGAAGCATGTGTCACAATAGATACCGTTTCTTACTTCTGCAAAGCAAGTTGACCTACTGGTACAAATAAGTACCATGAGAGAAATAAGAGAGTGACTCAGCCGGCGACCACACACCTGGTTCTGGTCTCTGGCAGTAAGCTGGTGACTGGACACAGAGCTGGGTCCAGGTCCAGGTCCAGGTCCAGGTCCAGGTCCAGGTCCAGGTCCAGGTCCAGGTCCAGGTCCAGCAGCGTGTGGTGTTTGCTATGGGCTTGAAGAGACACAGAGCTTTGAGTGAATAATGAGTGCTGAGCTGTGACATGGAGAAGAGTGATGGACAGGTGGAGATGTCATGTTCCCCAAAGCTTTTATACCCCTTTCACACCAACGGTGTTTCAGGGCCGGTTCGGAGCTGGTGCTTGAAAAGCACCGGGTTTTCCTGTTCACACCGCAGCGGAGCAGCGTCATAGCTCCGGAATCCGGTTCGTTTCGAGCACCAAAAAGTTGTCCGTCTAGAAGCAAGAACCGCATACGTCACGCTTACGTCGGAGGGGGGCGAGATTAACCTGAGCTAACAGTTAAGGCGAGTACGGCAAATAAAAGTTGTAACAAGCAGTAGTGCTGAGCAAAGTGACTAGAACGCAACCACACACTTGTAAAAAAAAAACACGCTTTATAAAGTCAGGCAACACTAACCAGGCTTCGTGTGATTCTGTTTATTTGTCCCTTACTTTGACCATCCGTTCGCTGTTATTGATCATTGTGGAGAGCAGGCAGACGTTTTGTTTGTTATTATAGCAGCTATCGGATGGAATCAATACATGGGCTGCACAGGTTGTCATGTCCGACTATCAGAAGTAGAATCATAATGAAAAATACGCCGGTAAAAAGTGCCTGTAGAAAACGGCTTAGCAAGTAGTCAGTTTAGCTTCGGTTGCTATGCTAACATCACCCATGTTATACCAGAGAAACTTTCATAACAGCGTTGTGATGCCAAACAGCGTCAATTCAGACTGACACACATTCACTTAAGGGGAACTGGGGATATGTATCAGCTGCTTGTGTGACAGTCAGACAGTGAATACTTTAGAGCCGTGTGAGCTAACCCGGAGCTAACGGGAGAATAAACTCCCGTGGAAGAGCAGTCAGCACTGCAGCGGTCGCTAAATGAAACACATTAATAAACAATGAACCACGGCACTCTGGAGAAAAGTATAAGGTTGGAGAAGTCGTTATTTAATTTAATCTGGCTTCGTATGATTAAAAGCAACACGATCATCGACCCGACGCAGTCCCCTGCCCGTTGTTGTTGTGAGGTGAGCTCCGTTGGGGAGAAAATTATCAGCGACGTAAACTGTGACGTCATGACGCAGCAGCGGCAGCACCAGTCGGGCTCTGAGCGGTGTGAAAAGAGCCGGAGCTAAACCGAAGTACCGGTTCTAAACCTGAAAAGCTCTAGCACGGAGCTTGAACCGGAGTTGCGTTGGTGTGAAAGGGGTATTACAGACAACATCATACTACAATATAATACTCTAGTAGTGTATGCAAGATAGAAAACGTTGTGTGTGAGAAAGAATGATTGTGTATGTGAGAGAGGGATTGTAGTATGTATGAGGGTATAGTAGTGTGTGTGTGTGTGTGTGTGTGTGTGTGTGAGAGAGAATGATAGTGTATGTGAGAGAGGAATTGTAGTATGTATGAGGGTATAGTAGTGTGTATGTGAAAGACAATGCTTGTGTTTTTGAGAGCTTATGACAGTTTATGTGAGAGGACCTTGTACTGGTTGTGAGAGAGTATACTTTAAAAGGACGTCAGGTTGATCCAACAGGAAGCCAGTTTAAATATTCATTCCTTGACTGGTTTACAGCCTTGAAAACAAAGCCTGAAGCTGCTCAGAGCACTGCTAGCTACATTTGAGCTGCAATAAGAACTTTTGTTAACACTTTATATTAAGGTGCACCAATTGACCATCAACTAGTTGTTAATTAACATGCATATTAGCAGTATATTGGCTCTTTATTAGTCACTATAAAACACCTATTAATGCCTTATTCTACATGACCATATTCTACAAGTAATAGGCCATTAGCTGAGAGTTTTTCCTCAATAACCCTCTAATTGGTGCTGATTTATTGCAAGTAAGGAAGTTGTTTGGTCTTAATATGCTCAATATGGGCCTAATAAGGCAGTAGTACCACAAGAATAGTAATTCTCCCATAATAAATATGATATATCCTTATGTAACAAGACATGAAACTATAAGTGTTAATTAAAGGTAGGGTAGGTAAGTTTGAGAAACCAGCTCGAGATCGCTAGAATTTGAAAATACACAACCGGAGAAAATCTGCCACTTCCTCACAGAGCCCCTCCTCCAACACACACGAACGCGCACATGACCAATGAGGGCACGAGATAAGTTTGTGCACAGATGGAAGGCTGACAGGCAGGTAGGCCATCCAGTTATTTTAACCGGGCCGGCTAAAATGATTGGTCGTGCTTTTTACAGTACTACGGCTTCCACAGATGAAAGTTTTTTATGGATTTTTTTGTCAAAGCACTTCAGATATTCATTGCTATCGGGATGTTAAGAGCATTCCATGGAATATAACAAAAAGTGTATCTCGAGCCGGTTTCTCAAACTTACCTACCCTACCTTTAAGTCTAAATAACTCAAAATTAAGTATTTCTATCGAAGAATATGTTCCCTATTTTAAAGGGAAGTCTTGTTCATAACCAATAAGCTAGTAGTTTGACTCTAATTGACCTGAACAGGTTCCCTATTCTAAAGTTGCCTTCTCTTCACACTTTGTAAATACATTATAGCACGCAACTACTGAAATTAACCTCAACAGCACATGAACAAAGTAGGCACACGTTCAAATATCTGTTTTATTAAACCACTAAAGAGAGGTTCAGACACATACCAAAACATGTCAAGTTTCTCCAAGGCTGAGAACACATGATATGCAGCCTGTATACTTCTTAATAAAAACTGATTTTTAACAGAGTTTATGTATTTGTGATCATACTGTGTGACCTGCTTTACACAATAGGTGTACTGTGTTGTACTGTCTCAGTGTGAACAGATTAAATAGCCAGCCAAACTCTTTTGAGAGCCAGGGAATGAGCAGCCATGCTCCTTTATTTAATTATTTGCAGTCCACTGACATTCAAACGGAGTGAAACTATACAAAAAGAAGTTACAAGGCACTTAATGATCTCATACATGCAAGTGTAACATACACAGATTAACACTTAGGACCGCTAAGTGTAAACAAGGTAAATATAGCTAATGCTAGCTGTAGCATATCCCTCCGAAATATGGTCGTAGACTTTACTGATGATTTAGAATTGATTGAAACTCCAGAGTCAACGTAAGAGCTATAAAGACACAAAAATAACAAATACATTTAGGCTCAATCCGTATTAGAAACACTTTAGCATACTACCAAAAGTTAACTATAAACAGACAGCAAAGCTACAAAACAGCTTATAAATGAATTAGGACACAACCTACAATTTTATATTATAGTAAATACCAACCTTGTGCCTCTTTGGGGGGTGCTAACATTTAAACATACACTTTATTCTTTACTTTCTCCGTCTTTATAGAGGATATTTCTTTTCGCAGTCATGTTGTTTCCATAGCAACAACAACTTCCTGTCAACAGCGTTAACTCGCCTTCAAAATAAAAGCATCTAAATAAAAAAGGAAGTTAACCTAAATTACATTTAAGGCGTATATAAAACTGCAACGAAAGCAACAAAAACAATACAACATCCCCTTCAGTCTCACAGAACACAAATGGGGTTATTTACACTAGCTGTTCAATAAGCATGTGTACAGGCTAGTATGGCTAACGCTAGCGTGTATGTTAACGCTAGCGCGAATGCTAACGCATTTTCTCATTGAGTATAAACATTTCCAAATGTCATCACATAAACACAATACATGTTACTAATCCTTACAGTGTAAGTGTAAGGCTCACACTTACACTTACAGTCATTGCTTTCTGACGGACTTGACCCTTTTACTCTTCAGGTTGCATAGCGAAAATTAGTAGCATTCTACTCATAGACTGTATATATAAAGATTCTACTGCCTTTCTTGGGCGGTGTCAGACGAAAAACGTAGAGCCAATCAGGAACTGAGAATTTAGTCCAACTTCCTTTTCAATCAAACTCACTTCCTTTTCAATCATACTCTCTCACACTCATAACTATTCTTATGCACACACCCTATCATTCTGTTTTATACACATACCTATAGTCATTCACATGAACTATTATTACCTCTTATATAAGCTATTATTCGGCCTTTCATTCACTGCTATTCTGTTTTACATATATGACTATTGTTATTAACATGAAATACTATTCCCTCTTATATAGGTTATTATTCTGTCTTACATTGTTTACCGATTACACACATACTACTATCCTCTTTCACATACACTATTATAATGTTCTATTAGATTATAGTTGTTTGTGAAAGACGATAGTGGTGTGTGTACGAGAGTATGATGGTGCGTTTAAGAGATGTTGTTTTTGTGTGTAAGAGAGAATAGTTATTTATGTATGATAGTATGATAGGAAATGAAGGAAGGAATGACAGTATGTTAAAGACGGTATGATACTGTGTGTGAAAGAATCTGGTGGTGTACATGTGAGATTCTGATATGGTTTGTAAGACCAAGTATGAGTTGTAAGCTAGACGGCCACACACACACACACACACACACACACACACACACACACACACACACACACACACACACACACACACACACACACACACACACACACACACACACACACACTTTTAAGTTGAAATGCTTACAAAGGAAAAGACAAGACGCAAAATAAGGAAGCCGGTTTCTCAAACTTACCTACCCCACCTTTAATTAAGAGAAACAATTATTTGTGATTATGCTTCAGATTTCTATTAAAGAATCCTGTTTTTGTGGATTATAGATATTGAGAATGGAGTTTTATTAAAAAAGGAATATCAAAAGCTTAAGATATGAAGAGAAACTCCCCTGTCTTTGTTTTATATCAAATATAGAGTTTCTGGCAATAATTAATGTACATTTTATCTGCTGGGATTTCTGTGTTTGTTTATCTGTTAACATGTCAGGATGTTTGTCATGTTAAAAAAACTGAGAATAAAAACAAAATATTCATTAATTAAACCTAAAATGTGACACAAAGAGGACTAGCGTTCGACTTTCTCACAGTCGGGTCTTCTCGACTTAAATCTGGTATATTTAATTAACTAAATGTCGTTGTAGACTGAAACAGGAAGTGAAAGTGAGGGCAGGAAAAGCAGAACTGCAGCCGGAAAAACAAAGGCGTCTCGGTGCAGAAACGTCAACAGAAACAAGTGGGAGAAAATCTAGCCTGAAAAACAGCTGATGGAGCAACCTTCAGAGGATGCAATACTGAGGTTCTGCAATATGTGAAGGTGGGATTACACGATGGGAGAGAAGCTGCAAACACGAGTACTTGGAAAGTAGAAATGATCTATTTGTTGCATAGTCGCTGAATCATTAGGGTCACGCTGAGTTTTTAAACGATTTCATCTAGAAAATAACTTTTTAGATCCGTCTTTGTTGTTTGGATTTAGTGCAGCACCTCTTTTCCCCCTCTGTCTGAAACCAGAGCTGCTCTGATTGGTCTACCAGCTTAGAGATGTCCTGCCCCTTAGCCTATCACGTACAATGTGTTAAAGTGCTAGCCAATAAGAGTGTGACACACACACACACACACACACACACACACACACACGTTGAAATGCTTACAAAGGAAAAGACAAGACGCACAATAAGGAAGCCGGTTTCTCAAACTTACCTACCCCACCTTTAATTAAGAGAAACAATTATTTGTGATTATGCTTCAGATTTCTATTAAAAAATCCTGTTTTTGTGGATTATAGATATTGAGAGTGGAGTTTTATTAAAAAAGGAATATCAAAAGCTTAAGATATGAAGAGAAACTCCCCTGTCTTTGTTTTATATCAAATATAGAGTTTCTGGCAATAATTAATGTACATTTTATCTGCTGGGATTTCAGTACCAGTGAGGTTGTGGTTGCGATGCCGATATCCGGACGCGAAGCGAGGACTACAAAATGACAATGAGCTGACTGGGGATGTCTGTTCAAAACATTGCAAGCTTGAATAAATCATTTAAACCAGTTATTTTTGCCAGACTTATTACTGAATATCGTTCTTAATGTGATACCAAGTCCATCTGAGACCCGTGTACACCTTCAGACAGCCTACAAGTGAAGCACACGTTGTTTACTCACAGTTTGAAAGCAGCGTGGAGAAGTCTTCAGCTGTGGAGCAGCAATTATATATATACACAAGTTCTGTGTATATAGTTAGATTCCACCTTCATGATTATGAATCTGTGAGTGAATTGTTTTCTAACATGACCCTTTTATTTATATTAGGTCTTAAAGTTTTTGCATAAATTAGAGCGTGG
>NW_022988068.1:0-40043 GCF_902827165.1 Trematomus bernacchii | reverse complement strand
GAGAGAGAGAGTGAGAGAGAGAGAGAGAGAGAGAGAGTGAGAGAGAGAGAGAGAGAGAGTGAGAGATAGAGAGAGAGAGAGAGTGATAGAGAGAGAGAGAGTGAGAGAGAGAGAGAGAGAGAGAGAGAGTATGAAATGAACAGTTAGAACTGACTGCTGTCAGTTGGAGTGATGACATCATCGTGTTCCATTACACAGGTGTTGATATTTGAGCTAACGAGGTGTGCAGAGATCACAGGCTTCATTGTTCTGTATGAGAGATGAACCTCTTACATGTGAACGTTTTGTGGAAGAACGATAACAGATATCTGTGAAATTTCAAAACATGAAGCATGTCAAGGAAGTTGAGCATCTGAAGTGTAATTTTTGTGTACTTTCGGGTTAATAATGTGGCCTTTTTGGCAGTTTAAGAAAGGTGTGCGGCTGCTGCTGTGAGGAAATATCTGCCTGAAATTACAATGGGCTTTAATGGAGACATGTTGAACGTTTTTGTCACTTCATGCCCTCAAGAGGCATTTTGTTGAATTATTTTGTTGAATTATTTGTCATTTTTCAAGCTACGAGATGTTTTCCTACGTTTATCATGAAAAGTTAAGTCTCAAGAATGTAGGGTTTGGGAATTATGGCAGTTTTAAAAAAATATATGAAGGCACATTTCAAGATGTCTCACCCTCTAGCTGTGACATCACGCACTCTAGTTAATGTTAAAATCTGAAGAAAACCTCTTTACCAAGGTCTGAACAATGTTTAATATCTCTAAAAGTAAGAATCAGATTTAAAAGTTGTGTTACACGGATAATGTCAGAAAGATGTGTAACATTTGAAAGTTGGAATGAGGTTTCTGAGTGAAAGTATGAATGAACAGTTAGCAGTTGAAGTCGCATGAAGATTTGTTGAAGTCTGAAGAATATCTCCATTGACTTCAATGTTAAAAATGTGATGTATTATGGGATGTATCTCTGGAATTATGAAAGTTATGAATGATAAAAGCAATAGCAGTCGATTCCCGACCGAGCTGAACGTTTTGATGTTTGAACGGAGTTTCTGCGATGTTCAATGTGGGAGGAGAAGACGGACAAAATAAGTGAATGGAATAATAATAATTATTTCGTCCGTGGAAGAACATATAGTGGGATTTCCCATTCCCACTATATGAGATCAATTAGGGAGGATTTATTAGGGGACTTAACGTTAGGGCGAGTAGGACTGTCTATAATCTGAGTAACATTCAGAGAGATACAAAGGTTTTTTAAATCCTCTGACACAGAAGTTAACCAGTCCCAATTAAAATCACCAAGCAGCACTATTTCCTTGTAGTCAAGTTGAGATAAAAGTTTTGCCAATGAAGACAAGGAGTCCTTGACAGCTGAGGGGGGTCTGTAGCAGCCCACCACCATGACCTGTTGACCCTTTGCTACTTCAATATTTAAGGCTAAACATTCTTGTTGTTTACTAATAGATTTGGAAACCATCTTGGTTACACAAAACTTATTTTTCACATAAATGGCAACGCCACCACCTTTTTTAGGACGGTCGGTACGATATACACTATAACCATTTAAGTAGATGTCAGAGGCCAAAATAGATTTATCTAGCCACGTTTCTGATAAGACAATGATATCAGCATCAGTCGAGCTCGCCCAAATGCGGACAAAATCTAACTTAGGTAACAGACTGCGCACATTTAAGTGAATGAATCCCAACCCAGATCTAGAAATAAAATCAGCAGGAGTAGCTATCTGACTACTACTGCTACTGGGCGGACCAGGGTTTAGTTGTACATTCCCTGATAGTAATAATAGCAAAACAACCAAGCACCTTTTCCTCTTAAACGACACACATACATTGTCATCTGCTTTAAAGTCACCAGCAAACTCCGCGAAAGTGAGATTAGAGCTCAAGAAGCAGTCCTGAAGAACCATCATAGCAGGCAAGTGAGAAAGACAAACATTTGTCGAACTGAATGTCTGTGACAAGGCAACCAGTAATTGTTTGTGTAAGACATCCGAACCTTTACAGGGGATGTCCACTGCGGGCGGTAGAACAGACCTGAACCCAGTCGACTTCTCAGGATGACGAGAGAACTTCTCATTGTCCAAAATAGCTAACGGGCACAGCAGAATCACGATAGGGGCCATTTTCCCAGACCAGCACAGCATCCGGATAGGCGCGCAAGCAGGCCCGAAACATGGAGGCGCTCCGGTCTCTCCGCGATGACCCCGGTGAAGATCCTCCTCAGCACAGCAGGATAGGCGAAGCAGGCCCAGCTCGAGGCGTAGAGGCGCTCCGGACTCTCCGCGATGTCCCCGGTGAAGATCCTCCTCAGCACAGCAGTACAGGATAGGCGAAGCAGGTCCAGCCCGAAACGTAGAGGCGTGATGTAGAGAAGACATCACTTAGTGAGTCTCCTGACACACCGGGGACACATGGTGATGTAGAGAAGACATCACTTAGTGAGTCTCCTGACACACCGGGGACACACGGTGATGTAGAGGAGACATCACTTAGTGAGTCTCCTGACACACCGGGGACACATGGTGATGTAGAGAAGACATCACTTAGAGAGTCTCCTGACACACCGGGGACACATGGTGATGTAGAGAAGACATCACTTAGTGAGTCTCCTGACACACCGGGGACACATGGTGATGTAGAGAAGACATCACTTTGAGAGTCTCCTGACACACCGGGGACACATGGTGATGTAGAGAAGACATCACTTAGAGAGTCTCCTGACACACCGGGGACACATGGTGATGTAGAGAAGACATCACTTAGAGAGTCTCCTGACACACCGGGGGACACATGGTGATGTAGAGAAGACATCACTTAGTGAGTCTCCTGACACACCGGGGACACATGGTGATGTAGAGAAGACATCACTTAGTGAGTCTCCTGACACACCGGGGACACATGGTGATGTAGAGAAGACATCACTTAGTGAGTCTCCTGACACACCGGGGACACATGGTGATGTAGAGAAGACATCACTTAGTGAGTCTCCTGACACACCGGGGACACATGGTGATGTAGAGAAGACATCACTTTGAGAGTCTCCTGACACACCGGGGACACATGGTGATGTAGAGAAGACATCACTTAGTGAGTCTCCTGACACACCGGGGACACATGGTGATGTAGAGGAGACATCACTTAGAGAGTCTCCTGACACACCGGGGACACATGGTGATGTAGAGAAGACATCACTTAGAGAGTCTCCTGACACACCGGGGACACATGGTGATGTAGAGAAGACATCACTTTGAGAGTCTCCTGACACACCGGGGACACATGGTGATGTAGAGAAGACATCACTTAGAGAGTCTCCTGACACACCGGGGACACATGGTGATGTAGAGAAGACATCACTTAGTGAGTCTCCTGACACACCGGGGACACATGGTGATGTAGAGAAGACATCACTTAGTGAGTCTCCTGACACACCGGGGACACATGGTGATGTAGAGAAGACATCACTTTGAGAGTCTCCTGACACACCGGGGACACATGGTGATGTAGAGAAGACATCACTTAGAGAGTCTCCTGACACACCGGGGACACATGGTGATGTAGAGAAGACATCACTTTGAGAGTCTCCTGACACACCGGGGACACATGGTGATGTAGAGGAGACATCACTTAGAGAGTCTCCTGACACACCGGGGACACATGGTGATGTAGAGAAGACATCACTTAGAGAGTCTCCTGACACACCGGGGACACATGGTGATGTAGAGGAGACATCACTTTGAGAGTCTCCTGACACACCGGGGACACATGGTGATGTAGAGAAGACATCACTTAGTGAGTCTCCTGACACACCGGGGACACATGGTGATGTAGAGAAGACATCACTTAGTGAGTCTCCTGACACACCGGGGACACATGGTGATGTAGAGAAGACATCACTTAGTGAGTCTCCTGACACACCGGGGACACATGGTGATGTAGAGAAGACATCACTTTGTGAGTCTCCTGACACACCGGGGACACATGGTGATGTAGAGAAGACATCACTTAGTGAGTCTCCTGACACACCGGGGACACATGGTGATGTAGAGAAGACATCACTTAGTGAGTCTCCTGACACACCGGGGACACATGGTGATGTAGAGAAGACATCACTTAGTGAGTCTCCTGACACACCGGGGACACATGGTGATGTAGAGAAGACATCACTTAGTGAGTCTCTTGACACACCGGGGACACATGGTGATGTAGAGAAGACATCACTTAGTGAGTCTCCTGACACACCGGGGACACATGGTGATGTAGAGAAGACATCACTTTGAGAGTCTCCTGACACACCGGGGACACATGGTGATGTAGAGGAGACATCACTTTGTGAGTCTCCTGACACACCGGGGACACATGGTGATGTAGAGAAGACATCACTTTGAGAGTCTCCTGACACACCGGGGACACATGGTGATGTAGAGGAGACATCACTTTGAGAGTCTCCTGACACACCGGGGACACATGGTGATGTAGAGAAGACATCACTTAGAGAGTCTCCTGACACACCGGGGACACATGGTGATGTAGAGAAGACATCACTTAGAGAGTCTCCTGACACACCGGGGACACATGGTGATGTAGAGAAGACATCACTTAGTGAGTCTCCTGACACACCGGGGGACACATGGTGATGTAGAGAAGACATCACTTAGTGAGTCTCCTGACACACCGGGGACACATGGTGATGTAGAGAAGACATCACTTTGAGAGTCTCCTGACACACCGGGGACACATGGTGATGTAGAGAAGACATCACTTAGTGAGTCTCCTGACACACCGGGGACACACCGGGGACACATGGTGATGTAGAGAAGACATCACTTAGTGAGTCTCCTGACACACCGGGGACACATGGTGATGTAGAGAAGACATCACTTAGTGAGTCTCCTGACACACCGGGGACACATGGTGATGTAGAGAAGACATCACTTTGAGAGTCTCCTGACACACCGGGGACACATGGTGATGTAGAGAAGACATCACTTAGAGAGTCTCCTGACACACCGGGGACACATGGTGATGTAGAGGAGACATCACTTTGTGAGTCTCCTGACACACCGGGGACACATGGTGATGTAGAGGAGACATCACTTAGTGAGTCTCCTGACACACCGGGGACACATGGTGATGTAGAGAAGACATCACTTAGTGAGTCTCCTGACACACCGGGGACACATGGTGATGTAGAGGAGACATCACTTTGTGAGTCTCCTGACACACCGGGGACACATGGTGATGTAGAGAAGACATCACTTTGAGAGTCTCCTGACACACCGGGGACACATGGTGATGTAGAGGAGACATCACTTAGAGAGTCTCCTGACACACCGGGGACACATGGTGATGTAGAGAAGACATCACTTAGTGAGTCTCCTGACACACCGGGGACACATGGTGATGTAGAGAAGACATCACTATGAGAGTCTCCTGACACACCGGGGACACATGGTGATGTAGAGGAGACATCACTTAGAGAGTCTCCTGACACACCGGGGACACATGGTGATGTAGAGGAGACATCACTTAGAGAGTCTCCTGACACACCGGGGACACATGGTGATGTAGAGAAGACATCACTTAGAGAGTCTCCTGACACACCGGGGACACATGGTGATGTAGAGGAGACATCACTTAGAGAGTCTCCTGACACACCGGGGACACATGGTGATGTAGAGAAGACATCACTTAGAGAGTCTCCTGACACACCGGGGACACATGGTGATGTAGAGAAGACATCACTTTGAGAGTCTCCTGACACACCGGGGACACATGGTGATGTAGAGAAGACATCACTTAGTGAGTCTCCTGACACACCGGGGACACATGGTGATGTAGAGAAGACATCACTTAGTGAGTCTCCTGACACACCGGGGACACATGGTGATGTAGAGAAGACATCACTTAGTGAGTCTCCTGACACACCGGGGACACATGGTGATGTAGAGAAGACATCACTTAGTGAGTCTCCTGACACACCGGGGACACATGGTGATGTAGAGAAGACATCACTTAGTGAGTCTCTTGACACACCGGGGACACATGGTGATGTAGAGAAGACATCACTTAGTGAGTCTCCTGACACACCGGGGACACACGGTGATGTAGAGGAGACATCACTTTGTGAGTCTCCTGACACACCGGGGACACATGGTGATGTAGAGAAGACATCACTTTGAGAGTCTCCTGACACACCGGGGACACATGGTGATGTAGAGGAGACATCACTTAGAGAGTCTCCTGACACACCGGGGACACATGGTGATGTAGAGAAGACATCACTTAGAGAGTCTCCTGACACACCGGGGACACATGGTGATGTAGAGAAGACATCACTTAGTGAGTCTCCTGACACACCGGGGACACATGGTGATGTAGAGGAGACATCACTTTGAGAGTCTCCTGACACACCGGGGACACATGGTGATGTAGAGGAGACATCACTTTGAGAGTCTCCTGACACACCGGGGACACATGGTGATGTAGAGAAGACATCACTTAGTGAGTCTCCTGACACACCGGGGACACATGGTGATGTAGAGGAGACATCACTTTGAGAGTCTCCTGACACACCGGGGACACATGGTGATGTAGAGAAGACATCACTTAGTGAGTCTCCTGACACACCGGGGACACATGGTGATGTAGAGGAGACATCACTTTGAGAGTCTCCTGACACACCGGGGACACATGGTGATGTAGAGGAGACATCACTTTGAGAGTCTCCTGACACACCGGGGACACATGGTGATGTAGAGAAGACATCACTTAGTGAGTCTCCTGACACACCGGGGACACATGGTGATGTAGAGAAGACATCACTTAGTGAGTCTCCTGACACACCGGGGACACATGGTGATGTAGAGAAGACATCACTTAGTGAGTCTCCTGACACACCGGGGACACATGGTGATGTAGAGAAGACATCACTTAGTGAGTCTCCTGACACACCGGGGACACATGGTGATGTAGAGGAGACATCACTTAGTGAGTCTCCTGACACACCGGGGACACATGGTGATGTAGAGAAGACATCACTTAGTGAGTCTCCTGACACACCGGGGACACATGGTGATGTAGAGGAGACATCACTTAGTGAGTCTCCTGACACACCGGGGACACATGGTGATGTAGAGAAGACATCACTTTGAGAGTCTCCTGACACACCGGGGACACATGGTGATGTAGAGAAGACATCACTTAGTGAGTCTCCTGACACACCGGGGACACATGGTGATGTAGAGAAGACATCACTTAGAGAGTCTCCTGACACACCGGGGACACATGGTGATGTAGAGAAGACATCACTATGAGAGTCTCCTGACACACCGGGGACACATGGTGATGTAGAGAAGACATCACTTTGAGAGTCTCCTGACACACCGGGGACACATGGTGATGTAGAGAAGACATCAGTGACTTTTGCATGATAGGAGACTTTAAAGTTCTGGTCCACACTATCTCAGTGTGACAGCTATTTCTCTCCGGTGTAAACCACTATAAACTTAAAGGGGACCTATCATCCAAAATGCACTTGTGTACGTCTTTTCTACATGAATATGTGTCCCCGGTGTTCCAGGGAACTCACCAAGTGTCAGAAAACACAACCCTCTCTATTTTCCTCCATACCCAAATCTCTAAAAAAGGGGCTGCACCGGATCTGATAAAAACTGATCCAGATTTGAACACTGTCCTGACGTCAGGACGGAGGAGCTGACCTATCAGGGGAATGAGAGGTTGGCGTGGCATGGTAACAGCATGGCAACAGCATGGCAACACAACGCTCGTAACTCGGCCCCCTCCTTTGCAGGGGGGCGTGGTCAGCTGCAGCGCATGCAAAGACAGGCTGGAGGAGAGCACATAGAGCGAAATGAGGCATGGCTAAAATGCATGATCTGTTTGGTATTTTGAAAAAGAAAACGTATAAATATACCTTATATAGGTATGGCCCTACAATATATCATTCAAATATAGCATGATAGGTCCACTTTAAGTAAGTCAAATGTATTTATAAAGCGCTTTTCCCAGACTTAGTCACAAAGTGCTTGACAAAGCATTAAAACATCATACGAATCATAAAAGAATGAATGACCTCCCGAGCCACGCGCTAAGAAGTGCTAACAACACACAAGTTACCCAAACGAGATGAATAGATCTGAACCACACAGGAGAATTATTTATTATCAGTCTGCATGCTCTACATTAGTGTTTGTATATGTCAGAGAACATCTTAAAAGTCCACACAGGTCCTCAGAGTCCAGGTGTTTCATGTCCATAGATTTTCACCTGAATATAAGCAGAGAAAGTCAGCAGATCTGCAGGTTTCAGAGGGACCAGGTCTACTCTCCTGATGAGAGTCCCGCAGTGACACGTCTGCAAAAAACTTGATTTAAAACAGATTTTCAAAAAGTCCAAAACTTCAAGTTTAAGCTCCAGGGGAGGAGGTCTCTGAGGACCCCCTTCAGCTGCTCAGGCTGAACATCTCCATCAGGGTGGCCTGCTTACTGCGCCTGGAGGATGAGGTCTTTGAGCTGGGGGTCTCGGCGCTGCTGGAGGTCTCAGGGCTGCCCCTGCTGGAGGTCTCAGGGCTGCTGGAGGTCTTGGTGCTGCCCCTGCTGGAGGTCTCAGGGCTGACTCTGCTGGAGGTCTTGGTGCTGGAGGTCTTGGTGCTGGAGGTCTTGGTGCTGCCCCTGTTCTGCCGCAGCAGGTAGGGGTCTGCGGACCCTTTGCGTCGGTCACTGGCTCTCTGCCTCTCCTCCTGGTCCAGCTCCTTCTGCAGCACCTTAGCCAGCCTCCGGTCGTCGTCCTCCTGCTGCTGCCGTCTGCTCTCCCACCCGGTGAGGTCCACAGTGGGGGAGAAGGGGGAGGGACAGCCTCTCTTTGGGGCCGTCAGATCCTCGTCCTCCAACGTCTCAGAGATCTTCCTCTTGGACGATGAAGGTCCAGCGTCTGCGTGGATGCGACTCTCGCGCTGCTCCTCCTCTGAGGAGCTGAGGAAACCCTCCAAACGCTCCTCCTGTAACGCCGCATCGCGGAGGAGGATGTTCTCCTGCAGGAGAAGACAAGGAGGACACGTTCATTAGAATTCAGTGATGTCGTAGCATCGTTAAAGACGCAACGCGGTCGCGTCTCTGGAGACGCAACGCGGTCGCATCTCTAGAGACGCAACGCGGTCGCATCTCTAGAGACGCAACGCGGTCGCATCTCTAGAGACGCAACGCGGTCGCATCTCTAGAGACGCAACGCGGTCGCATCTCTAAAGACGCAACGCGGTCGCATCTCTAGAGACGCAACGCGGTCGCATCTCTAGAGACGCAACGCGGTCGCATCTCTAGAGACGCAACGCGGTCGCGTCTCTGGAGACGCAACGCGGTCGCATCTCTAGAGACGCAACGCGGTCGCATCTCTAGAGACGCAACGCGGTCGCATCTCTAGAGACGCAACGCGGTCGCATCTCTAGAGACGCAACGCGGTCGCATCTCTAGAGACGCAACGCGGTCGCATCTCTAAAGACGCAACGCGGTCGCATCTCTAAAGACGCAACGCGGTCGCATCTCTAAAGACGCAACGCGGTCGCATCTCTAGAGACGCATCATGCCTGAGGAAAAGACGTTGCATAATAACTATGGTCACCTCAGTATAGGGTGTTGGTCTCCTTAGGCCACACCCTCCCTCATTACACAAAGACAGATCACCTGATATGAAGTGTATATAGCTTGGAGCTGGAAAAACTGCTTTAAAATTATGATGTGGTCAAAATATTCAGTTGCCTAATAATTGTGCACACTGTATGGATATGATTATTGATGCCAGATGAAGACAGACGGGTTTACCTTGTTGGACATGAAGCTGCCGTCTGATGAGCTGCTGTGAGCAGGGAGAGGACACAAGAACCTGAAACAGATACAACATAATCAGGGACAGTTTCCAGTCTAAAACCACCAGACTCAGGGACAGTTTCAGGACTAAAACCACCAGACTCAGGGACAGTTTCAGGACTAAAACCACCAGACTCAGGGACAGTTTCAGGACTAAAACCACCAGACTCAGGGACAGTTTCAGGACTAAAACCACCAGACTCAGGGACAGTTTCAGGACTAAAACCACCAGACTCAGGGACAGTTTCAGGACTAAAACCACCAGACTCAGGGACAGTTTCAGGACTAAAACCACCAGACTCGGGGACAGTTTCCAGTCTAAAACCACCAGACTCAGGGACAGTTTCAGGTCTAAAACCACCAGACTCAGGGACAGTTTCAGGACTAAAACCACCAGACTCGGAGACAGTTTCAGGTCTAAAACCACCAGACTCAGAGACAGTTTCAGGACTAAAACCACCAGACTCAGGGACAGTTTCAGGTCTAAAACCACCAGACTCAGGGACAGTTTCAGGACTAAAACCACCAGACTCAGAGACAGTTTCAGGACTAAAACCACCAGACTCAGGGACAGTTTCAGGACTAAAACCACCAGACTCAGAGACAGTTTCAGGACTAAAACCACCAGACTCAGAGACAGTTTCAGGACTAAAACCACCAGACTCAGAGACAGTTTCAGGACTAAAACCACCAGACTCAGAGACAGTTTCAGGACTAAAACCACCAGACTCAGAGACAGTTTCAGGACTAAAACCACCAGACTCAGAGACAGTTTCAGGACTAAAACCACCAGACTCAGGGAAAGACCCCCCCCTCACCTCTCCATCTGTCCCCCGCTGACCTCCTTCTTCTTCTTCTTGGCTGCAGGAGTAGCGTTCTGCAGGAGAACATATTAAATGAAACACATGGTTCTAAACATACAGTACATGTGACGTATGACACGTTATAAACATACAGTACATGTGACGTATGACACGTTATAAACATACAGTACACGTTATAAACATACAGCACATGTGATGTATGACACGTTCTAAACATACAGTACATGTGACGTATGACACGTTATAAACATACAGTACATGTGACGTATGACACGTTATAAACATACAGTACACGTTATAAACATACAGCACATGTGATGTATGACACGTTATAAACATACAGTACACGTTATAAACATACAGTACATGTGACGTATGACACGTTATAAACATACAGCACATGTGATGTATGACACGTTCTAAACATACAGTACATGTGACGTATGACACGTTATAAACATACAGTACATGTGACGTATGACACGTTCTAAACATACAGTACATGTGACGTATGACACGTTATAAACATACAGTACATGTGACGTATGACACGTTCTAAACATACAGTACATGTGACGTATGACACGTTATAAACATACAGTACATGTGACGTATGACACGTTCTAAACATACAGTACATGTGACGTATGACACGTTATAAACATACAGTACATGTTATAAACATACAGCACATGTGATGTATGACACAGTGAGTACAGACCAGCTGAGAGCTGAGCAGCAGAGCCAGCCTCTCGTCTTCCTCCCTCCTCTTCCTCTCCTCCTGCAGCTCCAGCTGTTCCTCCTGCAGGAGACGCCTGATCAACTCCTCACTCTGCCTGCTCTCCTCCTCCTCCAGCACCCGCTTCTCCTCAGTCAACTGAAACATACAACACGTCAACACGTCAACAACAGCTTCTCCTCCGTCAGCTGAAACATAAAACACGTCAACAACAGCTTCTCCTCCGTCAGCTGAAACATACAACACGTCAACAACAGCTTCTCCTCCGTCAGCTGAAACATAAAACACGTCAACAACAGCTTCTCCTCCGTCAGCTGAAACATACAACACGTCAACAGCTTCTCCTCCGTCAGCTGAAACATACAACACGTCAACAGCTTCTCCTCCGTCAGCTGAAACATACAACACGTCAACAGCTTCTCCTCCGTCAGCTGAAACATAAAACACGTCAACACGTCAACAACAGCTTCTCCTCCGTCAGCTGACACATACAACACGTCAACAGCTTCTCCTCCGTCAGCTGAAACATACAACACGTCAAATGTTGAACAGTGAAGGTAATTGTGTGTGTGCTCAACCACACGTGTTAAACTTACTCTGGAGACCTGATCCTCGTACTCCTGCTTCAGCTCTCCAGGCAGACACACTCTGGGAAAAAACACTGAGAACACACACACACACACACACACACACACACACACACACACACACACACACACACACACACACACACACACACACACACACACACACACACACACACACACACCACACACACCACACACACACACACACACACACACACACACACACACACACACACACACACACACACACACACACACACACACACACACACACACACACACACACACACACACACACACACACACACACACACACACACACACACACAAATAAGAAGTACAGCTGTATCCTAACAGTACTACGGTGTCTGTGTCTCTTTCTGTATGTGTCTCTATGTGTGTCTCTCTGTGTGTGTCTCTCTCTTTCTGTATGTGTGTCTGTGTGTGTCTGTGTGTGTCTGTGTGTGTGTGTACCTCCCGGCTCCTCCTCCTCTCCTCTGATTCGTCTCTCACACTGACGGGGGAAGCTGCTCTGGATCCTGCTCCACAGCTTCTGATCCACCATGGAGTTCTTCCTGCTGTGCAGCCTCGCCCACGAGGAGACTCTCTTCCTGCAGAGAGGACAGCAGAGCGTGGCCTTATCCACGGACTCCAGGAAGCACACCTGAAGACAGGAAGTCACCTTTATTATTATACAGGAAGCACACCTGAAGACAGGAAGTCACCTTTATTATTATACAGGAAGCACACCTCAGCTTTTATTGTCATACGTACATAGCTACAGTGTAGTTATGTACGTATGACAATAATGGTTTTAGACCTGAAACTGTCTCTGAGTCTGGTGGTTTTAGACCTGAAACTGTCCCTGAGTCTGGTGGTTTTAGACCTGAAACTGTCCCTGAGTCTGGTGGTTTTAGTCCTGAAACTGTCCCTGAGTCTGGTGGTTTTAGTCCTGAAACTGTCCCTGAGTCTGGTGGTTTTAGACCTGAAACTGTCTCTGAGTCTGGTGGTTTTAGACCTGAAACTGTCCCTGAGTCTGGTGGTTTTAGACCTGAAACTGTCCCTGAGTCTGGTGGTTTTAGTCCTGAAACTGTCCCTGAGTCTGGTGGTTTTAGTCCTGAAACTGTCTCTGAGTCTGGTGGTTTTAGTCCTGAAACTGTCTCTGAGTCTGGTGGTTTTAGTCCTGAAACTGTCTCTGAGTCTGGTGGTTTTAGACCTGAAACTGTCCCTGAGTCTGGTGGTTTTAGTCCTGAAACTGTCTCTGAGTCTGGTGGTTTTAGACCTGAAACTGTCCCTGAGTCTGGTGGTTTTAGACCTGAAACTGTCTCTGAGTCTGGTGGTTTTAGACCTGAAACTGTCCCCGAGTCTGGTGGTTTTAGACCTGAAACTGTCCCCAAGTCTGGTGGTTTTAGTCCTGAAACTGTCTCTGAATCTGGTGGTTTTAGACCTGAAACTGTCTGAGTCTGGTGGTTTTAGTCCTGAAACTGTCTCTGAGTCTGGTGGTTTTAGACCTGAAACTGTCTGAGTCTGGTGGTTTTAGTCCTGAAACTGTCTCTGAGTCTGGTGGTTTTAGTCCTGAAACTGTCTCTGAGTCTGGTGGTTTTAGTCCTGAAACTGTCTGAGTCTGGTGGTTTTAGACCTGAAACTGTCCCCGAGTCTGGTGGTTTTAGTCCTGAAACTGTCTCTGAGTCTGGTGGTTTTAGACCTGAAACTGTCCCTGAGTCTGGTGGTTTTAGACCTGAAACTGTCCCTGAGTCTAGTGGTTTTAGACCTGAAACTGTCCCTGAGTCTGGTGTTTTTAGTCCTGAAACTGTCTCTGAGTCTGGTGGTTTTAGTCCTGAAACTGTCTCTGAGTCTGGTGGTTTTAGTCCTGAAACTGTCCCTGAGTCTGGTGGTTTTAGTCCTGAAACTGTCCCTGAGTTGGTGGTTTTAGTCCTGAAACTGTCCCCGAGTCTGGTGGTTTTAGACCTGAAACTGTCTCTGAGTCTGGTGGTTTTTAGACCTGAAACTGTCCCTGAGTCTGGTGGTTTTAGTCCTGAAAACTGTCTCTGAGTCTGGTGGTTTTAGACCTGAAACTGTCCCAGAGTCTGGTGGTTTTAGTCCTGATGCTGTCCCTGAGTCTGGTTGGTTTTAGTCCTGAAACTGTCCCTGAGTCTGGTGGTTTTAGTCCTGCAACTGTCCCTGAGTCTGGTGGTTTTTAGACCTGAAACTGTCTCCGAGTCTGGTGGTTTTTAGACCTGAAACTGTCCCTGAGTCTGGTGGTTTTAGTCCTGAAACTGTCCCTGAGTCTGGTGGTTTTAGTCCTGAAACTGTCCCTGAGTCTGGTGGTTTTAGTCCTGAAACTGTCCCTGAGTCTGGTGGTTTTAGACCTGAAACTGTCCCTGAGTCTGGTGGTTTTAGTCCTGAAACTGTCCCTGAGTCTGGTGGTTTTAGTCCTGAAACTGTCCCTGAGTCTGGTGGTTTTAGTCCTGCAACTGTCCCTGAGTCTGGTGGTTTTAGACCTGAAACTGTACCTGAGTCTGGTGGTTTTAGTCCTGAAACTGTCCCTGAGTCTGGTGGTTTTAGACCTGAAACTGTCCCTGAGTCTGGTGGTTTTAGACCTGAAACTGTCTCTGAGTCTGGTGGTTTTAGACCTGAAACTGTCCCTGAGGCTGGTGGTTTTAGACCTGAAACTGTCCCTGAGTCTGGTGGTTTTAGACCTGAAACTGTCCCTGAGTCTGGTGGTTTTAGACCTGAAACTGTCCCTGAGTCTGGTGGTTTTAGACCTGAAACTGTCCCTGAGTCTGGTGGTTTTAGTCCTGCAACTGTCCCTGAGTCTGGTGGTTTTAGACCTGAAACTGTCCCCGAGTCTGGTGGTTTTAGACCTGAAACTGTCCCTGAGTCTGGTGGTTTTAGACCTGAAACTGTCCCCGAGTCTGGTGGTTTTAGTCCTGAAACTGTCCCTGAGTCTGGTGGTTTTAGTCCTCTCTTTTTGCATTCAGGGCATACAAGAGGTGTAACATTATTTTAATACCAAAACTATATTGAAATAGAGTCTAGCTTGAACAGCAACTAAGTAGCTGCAACATAACTGGGTTATTTGGTGATAACTACCAAAGTAAAGTAACTTCAGACGCAGACGTCACGTAGCTTCTCAGACGAGAGGGGTGGCGACGAGAGTGTCACGTTACTTCTCTCACGGCATAGTTCACGGCATGGTAGGCGACGATCGACACGATTGTCTGCTCAGTGAGTTCGTTCATTGGCACAAATCACACCTCATGTGTGTCAGCCCCGCCCCCCACAGCGCGCGTGGCAGCCACAGCGCACCTGGCAACGATGCTGGTCACATCCTTATGTAAACGGCAATTTACATTTGGTCTGACAGAAAGATGAGGGGATTCCTTGGTGCACACTATTTAGAGACGGATGAAGAGAGGGTAGAGCTGAAATCCAATCTCCTGGCCTGCGACCGCTTCAAAGGCTCACACACAGCTGAAAGAATCTGTGAGCCAACATGCGTAAAGCGTTCACTGTGTGCTTCCCAACGGAGCAAGAAGATGAAGATGTTGATGAAGAGGATGATGTTGATGACCCAGAGCTATGGCATGACCTTTCCCTTGAAGATCAGGAAACGGCAGATGCTGCCATGGCAAAGAAACAGCGCTTGCAGTGTTTTGCGCACACACTGCAGCTGGTGGTGGGAGACGGATTGAAGGAAACAAAAGGAACAACCTCTTCTCTTGCAAAGTTGTCTAAGCTCAGCTCACTGCTGCATGCAAGCACAACTTTTAAAGATGTGTTTGATGCTGAATTTGGGGAACAAAGAGGCATCCCTGCTGCTGTCACCACAAGATGGAACTCCACACTCAGGCAAGTGAAGGCAGTACTCCGTTGTGAACATCCGAAGCTTTGCCGTGTACAGGGTTCTTACACCTTCTCCAAAGTCAAATTCAAGCACTTTTCAAGCATTTTCAAGGTGCATTTTCAAGCATCTTACAGCTGTTGTAAATTACATATTTATATACACATAATTATACTCAAATGATTATTTGGTCTCTTGGACCCTGAGATTGATGCATCTATAACTTGTGTTTTTCACTCACTCACTCTGACAAACACACACACACTTCACATCATTTTTCATAATAAAAAAAAGCACACAAATTGTGTGGCTGAATGAAACTGTTACTTCATTTTATGTTTATGCAACTGTTATGTTGAAAAGCACATAATGACTTGTTTAAGACTCGGTTTTCAAAGTTTAGGACTTGGGACTTGAACTTGAGTGCAAAGACTTGGTCCCACCTCTGCTGTGAACACCTCTGCTGTGAACACCTCTGCCAGCTGAACTGCACACACCCTGAGAACACGGCCAGGGATGCCATCAGGTCCAGGAGCCTTGTGTGGGTTAACCCTTTTAAAGGATTTACACACATCTGCCCTATTTAAAACAAAAGGGCAGTGTAGCTCCTGGTCCCTCTGTACCTCCACAGCCTGGCTGCTCTCAAAGCGTGCAAAGAAACTGTTTAGCTCATCTGGGAGAGATGCGCACGCAGACACTCCCGCAGCACCCCCCGCTGCTCCTTTGTAGTCAGTCATTGTCCTTAGTCCCGCCCACATGTTCCTGGTGTTACAGCCTTTGAAGTCAGATTCCACCTTGTCTTTGTACTGTCTCTTTGCTGCTGATTGCTCTCCGGAGATCATACCTAGACTTCCTGTACTCCTCCAGATCTCCAGCTCTGTGCGCGGTAGTACGCGCTCTCAGCTTGTAGCGCACATCGGAGTTTATCCAGGGCTTTTGATTTGGGAATGGCCGTACAGAAACCTTCGGTACCACGTCATCGATGCATTTCCCAATGTAGCAGATGACAGTGTCCGTGTGTGTGTTGATGTTGTTGTCCTCAAACACACTCCAATCCGTAGATGCAGAGCAGTCCTGCAGTGCTGCATCTGACTCCTCGCTCCATCGCTGTACTGTCCTTGTTATCGGTCTGTCCCGTTTGAGTTTCTGCTTGTAAGCAGGCAGCAGCAGCAGAGAGATGTGGTCTGAAGGGAGGGCGAGGGAGAACCTTGTATCCATGTTGAAAAGGGGAATAAACATGGTCCAGTATGTTTCAGAAGGTGTGTGTGTGTTACCTTGCAGAAGGTGTGTGTGTGTGTGTGTTACCTTGCAGAAGGCGTGTGTGTGTGTGTGTTACCTTGCAGAAGGCGTGTGTGTGTGTGTGTGTGTGTGTTACCTTGCAGAAGGCGTGTGTGTGTGTTACCTTGCAGAAGGTGTGTGTGTGTGTGTTACCTTGCAGAAGGCGTGTGTGTGTGTTACCTTGCAGAAGGTGTGTGTGTTACCTTGCAGAAGGTGTGTGTGTGTGTGTGTGTTACCTTGCAGAAGGTGTGTGTGTGTGTTACCTTGCAGAAGGTGTGTGTGTGTGTGTGTGTTACCTTGCAGAAGGCGTGTGTGTGGGTGTTACCGTTGCAGAAGGCGTGTGTGTGGTGCTACCTTGCAGAAGGCGTGTGTGTTGTTACCTTGCAGTAAGGGCGTGTGTGTGTGTTAACCTTGCAGAGGTGTGTGTGTGTGTGTGTTACCTTGCAGAAGGCGTGTGTGTGTGTGTTACCCTTGCAGAAGGCGGTGTGTGTGTGTTTACCTTGCAGAAGGCGTGTGTGTGTTGTGTTACCCTTGCAGAAGGCGTGTGTGTGTGTGTGTACCTTGCAGAAGGTGTGTGTGTGTGTTACCTTGCAGAAGGTGTGTGTGTGTGTGTTACCTTGCAGAAGGGTTGGTGTGTGTTACCTTGCCAGAAGGTGTGGGTGTTACCTTGCAGAAGGTGTGTGTGTGTGTTTACCTTGCAGAAGGGGTTGTGTTTACCTTGCAGAAGGTGTGTGGTGTGTTACCTTGCAGAAGGATGTGTGTTACCTTGCAGAAGGGTGTGTTGTGTTACCTTGCAGAAGGTGTGTGTGTGTGTTACCTTGCAGAAGGTGTGTGTGTGTTACCTTGCAGAAGGTGTGTGTGTTACCTTGCAGAAGGTGTGTGTGTGTGTTACCTTGCAGAAGGTGTGTGTGTTACCTTGCAGAAGGTGTGTGTTACCTTGCAGAAGGTGTGTGTGTGTGTTACCTTGCAGAAGGTGTGTGTGTGTGTTACCTTGCAGAAGGTGTGTGTGTGTGTTACCTTGCAGAAGGTGTGTGTGTGTGTTACCTTGCAGAAGGTGTGTGTGTGTGTTACCTTGCAGAAGGTGTGTGTGTGTGTTAGGGGTTTCACAACTACCAATATTTACTAGTCAACAAGTTTTTCAAAATAGTAGTTGACTAGTTGTTGCGTCACAATAAAGACACACAGAGATGTAAAACTGTATTTTGTATTGCATGCATACGGTTACGTTACACACTGCAACAAAGCATTTTAATTTGGGTTACATGGCTGATTAAATTAAAAACTGGACTCACCAAATCTACTGCAAACACTCTGTTGAGAACATAAATGCAACGTAAATCCAGTGCGCATTGCGCAACACTTTACTCGCTGTCACTGTCCTCGATAACGATGTCCAGCCTTCCAGGTTTTTTGCGTTAAGGAAGACCAAAGCGTCAACATGTGAGGGAAGGAGGCGTCACCGCTGTCGCGTGACAGTGTTGCCTGCCAGGGAAACCATCCGGTCACTTGGGGTGCTGGTGGCTAGCCAGGTAGCTCCTGGTGGCTAGCCAGGTAGCTCCTGGTGGCTAGCCAGGTAGCTCCTGGTGGCTAGCCAGGTAGCTCCTGGTGGCTAGCCAGGTAGCTCCTGGTGGCTAGTCAGGTAGCTCCTGGTGGCTAGCCAGGTAGCTCCTGGTGGCTAGCCAGGTAGCTCCTGGTGGCTAGCCAGGTAGCTCCTGGAAAGCTTGGCTAAACGGGGGAAGCGGTTTGTGTTTTGTGCCCACCACTCCAGAGGGTTATCCATGGTGGGGGTATGGGGGTGTCTGCTGGCAGTAATCCCGTAGCTCATCCGCGCCACTGTTGACCTGTGTTTTCTAGTTGCTCTCTAAATGAGGTCCAAACAGATGTTCAAAGAGGAGGGGGTGCTAGTGGAGCTCGTGAACTTTTAGCGCCGGAGCTAAAACGGAAACTGTAGAGCGCATAGGTGCGGCGCATAGGTGCGGCGCATAGGTGCGGCGCATAGGTGCGGCGCATAGGTGCGGCGCATAGGTGCGGCGCATAGGTGCGGCGCATAAGATGAGGACCCCTGAATGTCGGACATGTTTTGAAGGAGCATTTTGCAGCACCTCAGCGCCAATGCATCCTCATCTTCTTCTTCTTCTTTAGATTTTATTGGCGGTTGGCAAACCAACTTATAGGTGCATTACCGCCACCAACTGGTCTGGAGTGTGGACAAGAGACTATCCAGAAAACAATAAACAAAAGAAATAAAACACAACAAAACAAACAAAAACAAAACAAACAAAAACAAAACAAACAAACCAAAACAAAAAAGAACCAAAACTCTAGATTATTTTAAATTTATCAGTTTCTCTTAAAAACTTAATAATCTCACAATAAATATTGCCTGATGTTTTCCCCAACAGCCCCGACATCGACAAGTCACTGAATCCTGCCCTCTTCAGTGTCTGAAAAACACACCTCTCTGAACACTATATTTCACACAAATCATTAAAACATGTTCCACAGTTTCTGGCTGGCTACAGTGTGTACACTTTCCGGTTGGATGCTTTCCTATTCTACTCAATGTATGATTGAGACCTGTATGACCTATTCTCATCCGAGAAATGACATGTTCCTCCCTTCTTTTAAACCCCACCTTCCTTCCATCCCCCACATACCTTTGAATGTTATAAAGATGTCTTCCTGTATCACTAAGGTCCCAATGTTCTTGCCATGTTGTTTGTGCATATTTATGTATGAATGTTTTAACCTCCGCTTTGCTAAGTGGAACTTCTATGTCTATGTTCATAATTCTGAGTGTTTGTTTGGCCAGAATATCCACCTGTTCATTACCCTCCACACCAACATGAGCAGGAACCCAGATGAAACTAGTTGCTATGCCTTTGATTTGCATTTTATATCAAATTAGAAATATTTCATTTATTATGTCCATTCTAAATGAAGATCTGCCTGATCGTATACTCGATAATGCTGAAAAACTGTCCGATGCAATTACACTATTATGTATTTCTTTCCCCTCTATCCATTTCAATGCCAACACCAATGCCCACAACTCTGTGGTGTATACTGACACATGGTCTGTTACCCTTTTCTTTATATGTGTATTACTCACTGGGATATAAACTGCTGCCCCTGCACGCCCTGTCTCTGGGTCTTTGGAGCCATCTGTAAATATGATTGTTGAGTCTGAGTCTGGACTATGCGCCATACTGGTAGTAGTTCTTTCTTTTCCTTCAACTCCCTTTGTATATTGAGGTCTACCCTTGGCAATGGGAATAACCAGGGTGGAATGGACGAGATTGGAACTGTGGGGCAATACTGTATTTTATTCAAACCTATACTTGCTGCTTTAACATCGCCAATCCATCCAACACGTGTTAAATGTGACTCATCGTGCTCCCAGCAGTCTTTCAAAATACTTTTCGCAGGATGACTATCACAATGCCCCTGAAGGTTTACCCAGTATGCCAACATTAACTTAACTCTTCTTATCCTTAAAGGCATTTCTCCCATTTCCACCTGTATTGCTGATACTGGAGATGTTTTAAAAGCTCCACTACATATTCTCAGGGCCTGAGCTTGTAGGACATCCAGTTTTTTAAGGTTAGATTCTGCTGCTGCCATGAACGCTATACACCCATAATCTACTACAGGTCTCATGAGTGCCCAATATATATTCAGAAGTGATGATCTACTCGCTCCCCACTCCTGTCCCGCCAAACACCGAAGTACATTGTTGACCTTTTTACATTTATTTTGAACTTTGCCTATATGATTGCTCCATGTTAGCTTTCAAACCAAACACCAAGACATCTTATTGTATTAACCTGTTCAAGAGGTTGCTCATACAATTTTAACGATATAGGAGCAATTTTATGCCGTTTTGTAAAACAAATGACCTGCGTCTCAGCTACTGACAGTTTGAATCCCCATTTATTTGTCCATTTCTCCACTTCAACTATTGCAGCTTGTATTTTCTTTCCAACATGTGCTACATTGCGACCTTTTGCCCACAAAGCCCCATCATCTGCATACAAAGATTTTCCCACACTTGGATGAACTTGATTAAAAATGTCATGTATCATTATATTGAACAGCAACGGACTACATACACTACCTTGTACCATTCTCCACAGCATAAACACTTGAGTACTCTGCACCTACTCTTACTTGTATTTTCCTGTCCAGTAAAAAATTCATAACCCAATTATATGCTTTACCACCAATTCCCAATGATTTTAACTTGATTAGTAGTCCTTCCTTCCAGAGCATGTCATAAGCCTTTTCAATATCAAAGAAGACTGCAATCACTACTTCCTTGTTGGTCTGTGCTTTCCTGATGTCTGATTCTAAGCACAATATAGAATCCATTGTATTCCGACCCCTGACCCCTCTGAAACCCACTTTGATACGGGGACAACAGAGCTTTACTTTCTAAGATATATGTTAACCTTTCTGTAACCATTCTTTCCATCATTTTGCATAAATGAGATGTCAGGGCAATAGGTCTGTAGCTAGATGGATCTGAAGGGTCTTTCCCTGGCTTTCGGATGGGCACTAGAATCCCACACCCTGTTAAACAACCTTAACACAATGACTAGAGTGTTATCTGTCATGTGTTCCAACATTTTGTAACAAACACCATCTTTCCCAGGAGTGGTTTGACGAGCACTAATAATTGCTCTTCTCAACTCAAACATACTAAAATGCAGGTCCAACTGATCCCCTAACACTTCTACTCTATCCAATATTCTCAGGTTTTCCATTAGTGTATTATTTCTGCACTGCCTGGCTTCCTCTGTAAGGTTATCCGAACTATGAACTTTCCTAAATGTTTGAGCTAGAAGTTCCGCCTTTCCTAAGTTTGTGACAGCCATTATGTCCCCTCTGCTCAAAACTGGCAACTCATAATTCCTTCGAATTCCACCCATTCTCCTGATCATGCCCCAAACATCTGCAAGCTGTACTTCTCTTCCAATACTATTGCAATATTGCCTCCAAAAAGTGCGTTTTTGCGTTCTTATTGTTCTCCTTACTATAGCCTGGGCCCTTTCATACTGATTCAAAGCTTCCTGAGAAAGGAGTTGTTTGAGTTGCCTGAATGCTTTATTTCTGTCTTTAATGGACTTGCTACATTCATCATTCCACCAGGGTACACTCTTGGTACGCCTAGCTCCTGCAATCTTCGGAATTGTTTCTTTAGCTGAATGAATGATAACCTTGACCAGCTCATCATTGAATTTATTTATATCATCAAAATGTTCCTCTTGAAGTGTTTTACATCTATTCGTACTTACAACTTGGAAGGCATCCCAATTAGCCTTTCCCAATTTCCACCTAGGAATTTTCTTTTCCTTTTCAAAACTCATGTTGGTTCCAACTTTAGTCATCACCGGATAATGATCGCTGCCCACTGTAGTATGCTTTACCACATCCCATGTACTTATACCTGCTATAGCACTAGATACAAATGTCAGATCGAGTACTGTTTCTATATTCTTCGTACAATTATATCGTGTTCCTTCCCCAGTGTTAATACACACTAGCCCGTGGTCATCTATAAATTCCTCAACTACTGCACCATTTGCATCTGTGCTACTGCTTCCCCATAGCGAGTTATGTGAATTAAAATCCCCACACCATATTACTTTGTCTTGCAGTGAACCCCCAGCATCCTCTAATATACTTTGATCTCATTTCCCACATGGATTATAATCATTTACTATATCTATAGGTCCTCTATCATTCCATACCCTTATAACTATTGCCTCATGCTCTGTACTTACATGCATAACTTTGTAACTTATACCACTCTGTATGAATGTTGCAACTCCTCCCCCTCTGCCAGAGTCCCTATCTCGTCTAACTGCAGGATATCCCTTCACAATAAAATCCAGTTGTGGTTTCAGCCATGTTTCCTGGATACAAAGTACATTAGGTTTCTCTCCCAGGTTGTCTATATATTTTTTGAACTCTTGTCCATTTGCAATTAAACTTCTAGCATTCCACTGCAGTACAATGAACACCATCAGGATGATCCAGTCCATGTCTGAGATTGTTGGACGTCATCATTCAGGATATCTTTCACATGTTCCCAGTGCATCCCTTTCACCTCAAGGTACTTTTCAGCTGATTTGACAATTATTTTGATTCTTTCATTCCGGCTTTTAGTCTGCGCTGAACAGTTGATAATCTCTGCCATAAACAGTACAAACTCTCTTTGACTCACTATCAGAGTGTCCTCCTTCAACTTAACACAGTTGTGAACTTTTTCTGTTTCTTTGCTCTTTTTGTTGTTTTCCATTGTAACCTGCGTTCCTCCTGAAACGGTCTTTGCTGCCTCTGCATAGCTAACTCCCTGCGTCACCCTGACTCGCTGCACCTCTTCTGCTTTCTTGCTAACCTCACATCCACGGTACGCTGAGCTATGCTCCCCTCCGCAATTGCAACATTTCAGCTTTGCCCCTTCCTCACATTTGCCGTATTCATGATCTCCACCACATCTGCCACACCTTTGTTTTCCCTTGCACACTGCCGCCACATGTCCAAATCTCTGACATTTAAAACATCTTAGTGGTGGTGGAACATACGGTCTCACATAATAACACATATATCCAATGAGTATCTTTTCCGGAAGACTTTTTTCATCAAAAGTGATCAGAACCGAAAGACTATCCTCTTTGATCCCATTGCGGTTTGCTTTCATGCGTTTGACATCACTTATTCTTGCATTTGTTATATTCCCTTTCACATCCTCAGCTGATATTCTGACGGGGATTCCTGTCACAACTCCCCTGACTAGCTTTCTACCACTGAACAGTGAACATTCCACTTTCTTACCCTCCACAGTACTCATCGTTATTGCTTTCCCCTGTTGCTCTCTATCCCTACATTTGATCAACATTGATCCATTCCTCAATACTTTAGCACTCATCACCTCCCCGATTTCTTTACTGATGGATTTAGTTAACCGTATTGGGTTCCACACGCCAAACGAAGCTCCCTCTTGCGCAAGTTTCACAACCACCATGAACTCCTGTTGCCTATTTCCGACCACTCTTTCTCTCCTTTCACCCTCACTATTGCTCTCATCCGAATTAGTATTTCCTCCCTTTTTACGTTTATTTCTCCTCACTATATCCCATTTTCCATTTTCACAACTCCCGCCTGCGCCTGTTACGTCCATATCTCCTAACTCGCTTCCTGCCTCGTCACTTCCCTCTGCCATCTCTCGTCCAGTCACAGTCCAGTGTTGCCACCGCCGTCTACCAGAATCAGCTAGCCGATTCGCAGCCCGGCATCCTCATCTCCCACGTTTGCCTCCATTTTGTTCACGACTAGATGACTAGGGACTACAGCGCCGACTAGTGGTAGAGGTAGTCGACTAGTTGCTGAAACCCCTAGTGTGTGTGTGTTACCTTGCAGAAGGTCTGTGTGTGTGTGTGTGTGTGTGTGTGTGTGTGTGTGTGTGTGTGTGTTACCTTGCAGAAGGTGTGTGAGCAGGGCAGGGTCACCGGCTCCATGAAGATCTCCAGACAGACGGGGCAGCGACAGTCGTCCAGAGAGAGAGAGAGACCCTCCAGATCTGACACCAGCGACATCTTCCTCCTCCTCTTCCTCAGTCTGCAGGAGGAACAGGGAGGTTAGACTCAATGCTAACAGGAAGTTATTAAACCCTGTTCTAACCCTATATCTATCTTCCTCCTCCTCTTCCTCAGTCTGCAGGAGGAACAGGGAGGTTAGACTCAATGCTAACAGGAAGTTATTAAACCCTGTTCTAACCCTATATCTATCTTCCTCCTCCTCTTCCTCAGTCTGCAGGAGGAACAGGGAGGTTAGACTCAATGCTAACAGGAAGTTATTAAACCCTGTTCTAACCCTATATCTATCTTCCTCCTCCTCTTCCTCAGTCTGCAGGAGGAACAGGGAGGTTAGACTCAATGCTAACAGGAAGTTATTAAACCCTGTTCTAACCCTATATCTATCTTCCTCCTCCTCCTCTTCCTCAGTCTGCAGGGGGAACAGGGAGGTTAGACTCAATGCTAACAGGAAGTTATTAAACCCTGTTCTAACCCTATATCTATCTTCCTCCTCCTCCTCTTCCTCAGTCTGCAGGGGGAACAGGGAGGTTAGACTCAATGCTAACAGGAAGTTATTAAACCCTGTTCTAACCCTATATCTATCTTCCTCCTCCTCCTCTTCCTCAGTCTGCAGGAGGAACAGGGAGGTTAGACTCAATGCTAACAGGAAGTTATTAAACCCTGTTCTAACCCTATATCTATCTTCCTCCTCCTCCTCTTCCTCAGTCTGCAGGGGGACAGGGAGGTTAGACTCAATGCTAACAGGAAGTTATTAAACCCTGTTCTAACCCTATATCTATCTTCCTCCTCCCTCTTCCTCAGTCTGCAGGAGGAACAGGGAGGTTAGACTCAATGCTAACAGGAAGTTATTAAACCCTGTTCTAACCCTATATCTATCTTCCTCCTCCTCCTCTTCCTCAGTCTGCAGGGGGAACAGGGAGGTTAGACTCAATGCTAACAGGAAGTTATTAACCCTGTTCTAACCCTATATCTATCTTCCTCCTCCTCCTCTTCCTCAGTCTGCAGGGGGAACAGGGAGGTTAGACTCAATGCTAACAGGAAGTTATTAAACCCTGTTCTAACCCTATATCTATCTTCCTCCTCCTCCTCTTCCTCAGTCTGCAGGAGGAACAGGGAGGTTAGACTCAATGCTAACAGGAAGTTATTAAACCCTGTTCTAACCCTATATCTATCTTCCGCGTCTATAAACCTGACGTTAGCCAACAGGTATTCTGATTGATTGATTGATTGAAAAGTTTATTAACAGCTTGTATATTGGGTACAGTACAGTACAGCTAATCATTGAAATACCAACATGTGGCGACACTAACTCTAAAAGTTCACAGGTACGGTGTGTAGTAATAATCAGTTCGAACCCTAAATGAGATATTAAACCTGTTCTTTAACAGGATAACTCAAGTGTTCATCTGTTCTAACTGGAGCTGCTGAGCATCTGGTGACAAAACCAGTGGAGCTAATGTTAGGAGCTAGTTAGTAACTAGTTAGCTGTGTTTGGGACACAACAACAGAGACATAAAGAGTAAGAAATGACTCTGTGACATCCCACTCACCTGAGCTCTGCTTGTCACAGGTGGAGCTGAAGGTATATATTATAAAGACACAGGTAACAGTGAGCCCCTGACCGCAGTGTTTGTGTTAGCGGCTAACAGCTAGCAGCTAACTTACTGTGACAACAGTTAACACTATCTCAGGACTAACCGAGCTCCCCGGAGACTCACCGGATCTGTCCCGGTGTCAGACCCTCAGACTGTTCATATAAAGACCCTAAAAACTGTCGTATTTAACGGTTTATTGATCATACTTTACGGTAAACCGAATAAACTCCCCCGCGTGAATCTGTTGCTGACTGAATGCGCATGCGCAGAGTCTGTGTGATGACCGGGGCCCGTTCTCATTTCATCAAATGTCCCTCCTCGGCTCCCCTCCTCGACTCCCCTCCTCGACTCCTATCCTCGACTCCTATCCTCGAGACCTTGTCCCGCCCACAGGAGATGCGAGCGGAGGAGCCGAGGAGGGGAACCGAGGAGAGAGGAGGGGAAGCAGCAGGCGGTTAGAGAAATGAGAACTCCTCTCCTCTGAGCGGTCATTTTAAAGAGACGTCCATTAATGATGACAGGAGGCACAGCAGCCCTCTGTCTGATAGATAGATAGATAGATAGATAGATAGATAGATAGATCGTACTTTATTGATCCCAAATTGGGAAATTGTTTTTGTTACAGCAGCATAAAAGGCATTTTACAATAAAACAAAATATACAAGAATAGAAATAAAATAAAATAAAATATAAAATAAAATATAAAATATACATGTCAAAATACAAAATAGAAAATATACATACAGATATTATATATATATATATATATATATATATATATATATATATATATATATATATATATATCTCTGGTCTTGGCCACATTCAGAAGCAGATGATTTCTTCCAGTCCACTCAACAAAATCACCCACCAGCGCTCTGTACTCCTCCTCCCGTCCATCCCTTATACACCCTACCACTGCAGAGTCATCCGAAAACTTCTGCAGGTGGCATGACTCTGAGTTGTATAGAAAGTCAGAGGTGTATAAGGTGAACAGGAAAGGAGACAGCACAGTCCCCTGTGGGGCTCCAATACTACCAACCACCACATCAGACAGCACACTGCCCAGCCGGACGTACTGTGGTCTGTCCGTGAGGTAGTTGGTAATCCAGGAGATGGTGGACGAGTTTACCCTCATAGCCTGCAGCTTGTCACTCAGTAGCCGAGGCTGGATCGTGTTGAATGCACTGGAGAAATCAAAAAAGGTGATTCTCACAGTGCAACCCGATCCATTCAGGTATGAGTGAGCACGCTGCAGCAGGTAAATAATGGCATCGTCCACCCCCAGGTGAGGCTGGTAGGGCAAATTGCAGAGGGTCAAGGAATGATCTCACCTGCGGTCTGAGATGGGCCAAGACCAGTCTCTCAAGCACCTTCATCACATGAGATGTGAGTGCTACAGGGCGATAGTCATTGAGCCCAGAAGGAGTTGTCTTTTTAGGGACCGGAACAACGCATGATGTCTTCCACAGCACCGGGATGGTCTCCAAGTGCAGGCTCAGGTTGAATATATACTGGAGAACAGGAGCCAGCTGGCGTGCACAGGTCCTCAGGACCCTGGGGCTGATACCATCAGGGCCAGCAGCCTTGCCTTGGTGGAGTTTTTCCATCTGACTCTGGACCTGTCCTGTGCTCACAGTGAAGCGGGGGGGGGGGGCTTGATGGCAGGGGGGATAGAGAGGGGGGGGGTCTGAGGCAAGATGAGCAGAGAGGGGGGGGGGGGGGTCAGGGGCAATGTGAGCAGAGGGGGGGGGGACAGATGTGTTCATGACCACTTATATATTTACTTTGAATTCATTCACAGTGCGGTATAATGAGACAACAACAGGCTACAGTTCAAGGTTCAAGGTTCAAGGTTCTTTATTGTCAATCTGACATAGCTACAGAGTAATTATGTAGTTGAACATCTTATGTCACAGGCTTCTCCAACAATGCAACATAATAACATAATAACAATAAGAGCAATAAGAGCAAGAGCAATACAAAAAGAAAAATAGTTATAAAATAAAAAAAGATACATACACACACACACACACACCACACACACACACACACACACACACACACACACACACACACACACACACACACACACATATGTATATATTTATATAAATATATACAATTTCAGAATCAAACAGAGCACTCTCATAATAACGTAACACTATCAGTCGCTTGCAATGAGGGAAATAATGACGGGCCACCAAAAGTTTTATTTACAAGTATTACAAGTAAGCAGAGGACACCAAACCAGCTGAGACCTGTCTGTCCGCTGCATCTACGCACACACTGTACCACACACACCTACACTACACACACGCACCTACACACTGTACCACACACACACCTACACCACACACACGCACCTACCAACTGTACCACACACACCTACACACTGTACCACACACACCTACACACTGTACCACACACACCTACACACTGTACCACACACACACCTACACCACACACACGCACCCTACACACTGTACCACACACACACACACACCACACACACGCACCTACACACTGTACCACACACACCTACACACTACCACACACACCTACACCACACACACGCACCTACACACTGTACCACACACACCTACACACTGTACCACACACACCTACACACTGTACCACACACACCTACACACTGTACCACACACACACCTACACCACACACACACACCTACACACTGTACCACACACACCTACACCACACACACACACCTACACACTGTACCACACACACCTACACACTGTACCACACACACACCTACACCACACACACACTACACACTGTACCACACACACCTAACAACTGTACCACAACACACACTACACCACACACACGCACCTACACACTGTACCACACACACACACACCACACACACGCACCTACACACTGTACCACACACACACCTACACCACACCACACGCACCTACACACTGTACCACACACACCTACACACTGTACCACACACACCTACACCAACACACACACCAGCTCCTTAAAGCATAATCAGGCTACAGCCGTTGTGTATTTTATTTTGTGAAGCACTAAATGGTTTTAGAAAAATATCGACTTTGTTTGTAGATATCTACTAAACTAAAGCAAAGAGAGTAGGCCTGTTATACTGAGTGATATATATGATCACACTGCTCTGCTTTCTGCACGGACCTCACAGCTGTTGGCAGATTGTGCAGCCTTTAGCATTGATTGGGTTGGCTCCCACTTAAAGCTCCAAGTCTGCCATCTTTATTGTCATGAGAGACGCCAGTGTCCCCTCCAGGGCCAGGCTGTCCCTTGTTTAGTCCCACCACAGAAAACACTCGCTCTGCGTCAGCATTTGAGTGTGGCAGGACTAACACAAGTTTGGCAACAGTGGAGAGTCTATCAAACCTGCCCACACCTGTCACCTGTAACACATGAACAACAGGGTTGAGTTGCACAATGAATACACACATGTCACTCTAAATGAGTCCACATTGTGGAATGAGACACAGATATCTGACCTTGTGTTTTCAACTGGCCATGTTGGCCCAGAAGCCCTCAATATCTGGGTCTGCTTCCAATGCACAGGCATGGTCTGGTAGTCCAGGACCTCCTCCCCCAATGAGTCATGGCCTGGTAGTCCAGGACCTCCTCCCCCAATGACTCATGGCCTGGTAGTCCAGGACCTCCTCCCCCAATGAGTCATTGTCTGGTAGTCCAGGACCTCCTCCCCCAATGAGTCATGGCCTGGTAGTCCAGGACCTCCTCCCCCAATGACTCATGGCCTGGTAGTCCAGGACCTCCTCCCCCAATGAGTCATTGTCTGGTAGTCCAGGACCTCCTCCCCCCAATGAGTCATGGCCTGGTAGTCCAGGACCTCCTCCCCCAATGAGTCATGGCCTGGTAGTCCAGGACCCCCTCCCCCAATGAGTCATGGTCTGGTAGTCCAGGACCTCCTCCCCCAATGAGTCATGGTCTGGTAGTCCAGGACCTCCTCCCCCAATGAGGCATGGTCGGGTAGTCCAGGACCTCCTCCCCAATGAGGCATGGCCTGGTAGTCCAGGACCTCCTCCCCCCAATGAGTCATGGTCTGGTAGTCCAGGACCTCCTCCCCCAATGAGTCATGGCCTGGTAGTCCAGGACCTCCTCCCCCCAATGAGTCATGGTCTGGTAGTCCAGGACCTCCTCCCCCAATGAGTCATGGTCTGGTAGTCCAGGACCTCCTCCCCAATGAGTCATGGCCTGGTAGTCCAGGACCTCCTCCCCCAATGAGTCATGGTCTGGTAGTCCAGGACCTCCTCCCCAATGAGTCATGGTCTGGTAGTCCAGGACCTCCTCCTCAATGAGTCATGGCCTGGTAGTCCAGGACCTCCTCCCCAATGAGTCATGGTCTGGTAGTCCAGGACCTCCTCCCCCAATGAGTCATTGTGGGCTGTGGGAGGGGAGAAGGTGGGCATACCTTTTTTGAAGAGAAACAAGGGTAGAGTTAGAAACTTCTATTCACTCTGAGATACACTTCAAAGGTCAGGGTGAAACTGAGTAGTTGGTATATTTGTTTATATTGGTTATTCATTTCTGAAGAATTTGAAAATAAATGAATATATACATTTGACCTGTCAACAAAGTAGAGCGCATCCTCCACCCCACATTCTGCCATCCGCCTCACATCAAGACACCTGGCATGCTTCAGCAAGGGCTCACTAGAGGCAGCCTTCTTCATACTCGTGTGGAAGAACTCCACTTTCTGGGCGGTGATGTCCCCAGCATCCAGGAGATGATTGAGCCTCACCCTGGTGATGTCCCCAGCCTCCAGGAGATGATTGAGCCTCACCCTGGTGATGTCCCCAGCCTCCAGGAGATGATTGAGCCTCACCCTGGTGATGTCCCCAGCCTCCAGGAGATGATTGAGCCTCACCCTGGTGATGTCCCCAGCATCCAGGAGATGATTGAGCCTCACCCTGGTGATGTCCCCAGCATCCAGGAGATGATTGAGCCTCACCCTGGTGATGTCCCCAGCCTCCAGGAGATGATTGAGCCTCACCCTGGTGATGTCCCAGCATCCAGGAGATGATTGAGCCTCACCCTGGTGATGTCCCCAGCATCCAGGAGATGATTGAGCCTCACCCTGGTGATGAAGCCGACATTCAGTTTGTATCCTGTTAGAGATGCAGAAAACACAATCAAATCCAATGTCCTTTCATAAAAGCACTTCCACACCTTTCCTTGAGCTTCATTATAGCATTTGAATGATTACTCATGTCATTCCAAAAGACAATTATACATATAAATACAGTACGATACAAAGGTCTGAACCAGTTGTTGAAGGCTTTCTCTGTGTCAGATCACGAGACAATCAGTCTAGAACTAATCCCATTATTGTATTCATTTATAAACTTCAATATAATTAGATTTAATGTGAAGTGTGTCCAGACTTTTGACTGTTGCTATATACACACTTCATCTTACTTTACTTTTCACTAAATTACAATGACCAGGCAGATGGTTCTCCTCATCCACATCTGGGAGGTCCTGAGGCTTAAGGTGGGTCTGCAGTACTGTGGGCGAGAGGGACTTGGAGCAGAGGATGAATGTAATCATCTGAAATATATTTAAGAAAGTATTACATCTTAGCCGAATATTAAATTAACAAAATACTGGAATGCAGGCTTAAATCACTTCCTCTAGATCAGTGGTTCCCAAACTTGTTGTGCCCAAGGCACACCAAAGGACAAGTAAAGATCTCAAGGCACACCTATTGTGCAAAATAGCCCTTATAACACGTGTTATCACTCATATCATGTAAAATATCTGTAAATGTGCATAATTATTTACTAATGCCAAATAAATGTGACAAAGACAACTATATTACTCATGAAATATTTATTAACGAAATATTTCAATTAATTTGAAACTTTAACAAATTAGGCTTCATCAAAGCAGCAACACACTCATTTAAACCAGACAGGTCACACAATTAAAAATGAGGCAAAGGAAACTCAGCAGAGACTCAGCAGAGAACTGTCAATGCAAGGAAGCTGCACTGTCCATGGTCCTGCACTACAAATTATAAATGTAACATTTCAGCAATCAGCATAGAAACATGTGCTATTGTAAATATTTTTGCCGACTTACAAATGAGTGAGATACATGTGCCTGTCGGGGCGCGCAGATTTAGTTAATCCTTGGTGGCACTGAGGAGAGGGCCACTCGCAAGTCCTGTTCAACAGAGAGCCGTGACCTCCTGTTGTTCTTCATGTAAACCAGAGTAGAGAACGCCAGCTCACACAGGTAGGTCGTGGGAAAAGAAGAAGTTGCTCAATCGCGTGGTGGGAGATGCTTGGGTACTCCGATGCAGAAGCCAACCAAAACTGATCCAGTGGGAGCTCACTAAATTTGAGTTTCAGTGTGCGGTCCACACAGAGCTCTGCGCTCCTCTCTCTCTTTCATAGTGAGCTTTTCTGATGAGAGTTCCTGGTGGAATGGGTCTCGGATCCAGTCATAGTCCTCGATGTCAGCCACACGTGGAAAATAGCGGTCAAACCTCTCTTTTAAGGTCTGAAGGTGTTTGGCATATACAGCGCGCTCCCTAGCTGCCTGCGGCGCAGCTGATGCCAGCGGGAACATGTCCATGGAGCCCTGATCCAAAGCCTCGCGCCACAGGATAAGTTTGCCCATAAACCCCTGAATCTTGTCTGTGGATGATAAAATGTTTTCATTCCTGCCCTGAAGCTTGGCGTTTAACTCGTTGAGATGCCCAAATATGTCAGCGAGGTAAGCCAGCCTGGCGCACCACCTCTCATCCGCGAGCTTGTCTTTATGTGGGACAGCGTGTTCACGTGAAAACTCCAAAAGCTCTTCCCGAAGCTCATAAAGACGGGATAGGACTTTCCCCCGTGACAGCCAACGTACGTCTGTGTGGAGGATCAGGCTTTGGTGGTCGGCTCCCATCTCGGCGCACAGCTGGGAGAAGAGGCGAGATTTCAGGGGCCTTGATTTGATGTAATTCACCATCTGCACCTGATTCAGCACCTCAGTCAACTCCGGGGGCATGGGGGGCAACTAATGCCTCTCGATGCAAAATGCAGTGGTTTGTCACGATATGTGGGTTTTGTGCTCTCACCTTAGCAATACATCCTTTCACTCTCCCCGTCATGCTTGCTGCACCATCTGTGCAAAGACTGACGCACATATTCCAGGTCAGACTGTTCTCTTTTAAATAGTTATGAGTTACCCTGAATATTTCTTCTCCCGTAGTATGGCTTTCCATTTCTTTGCAGAAGAAAAGCGTCTCTTTGATAGAGTCAGCATCAACATATCTGACGTTTGCCAGAAGTTGGGCAGCCCCACTTATGTCAGTAGATTCGTCTATTTGTAGGAAAACCTGCCGCTCGCCTGCAGTTTCTCTGTCAAATGTTGCTCAATGTCTTCTGACATGTCGTCCATTCTTCTTTTGATTGTATTATCAGACGACGGCACTTTGGATAGCTCATCTGCGGCATCTGGACCCAGCATGACACCTACAATTTGTTTGCAAGCGGGGAGGATGAGTGTCTCCGCTATTGTGTGAGGTTTCTTCTGCTTTGCAATGAGCTAGCATGTAACTAGCCTCCATTGCCTTTTCAGACACTTTCACACAATCCAACAAACGGTCTTGCTGCCTCTGGTTCAGATCCCGCGCTCTTATGAAGTAGGCCAAGTTTCTCTGAACATGGAAGGGATGTTTGGTTTCCAAGTGCCTCTTCAGCTTGCTTGGAACCATGTCGCATTAGCTAACTTAGCTAACTTCTCCCGACAGACGACGCACTCGGGCTGAGGATTGTTGCCATCCCCGGTCCAACTGAAGCCATAAGACAGGTAACTGTCATGATACTGTCTGCTGACAGTTTGTTTCCTCTTTTCTTTGGGTGGTGGTTGTCGGCAGTCTCTGGTGGTTGGTGGTTTGCTCCGCACAAGAAAGCGCTCCATTTTCCCTCTTGCGTGTTTCTCTGTTTTAATGTTGTCCTTCAGCCTTCGGTGTGTCACGGTCTTATAATTCCCACCTGCAACTGCGTTACCTGCGAAATATGGGGTTCTGTGAGGATTTTTATTAAAAGAATTGTTTTTAGGTATAGAGTTTGCCTCTGTATTATGAAATGAGTGCATACAAAGTACTGATATAGTACATTAAAAAATAATTATTTTTGTGTAGTTGTATATTGCAATAATAACGTATGGTTGTCACAAAATCCCACGGCACACCCGGACTTGCCTCACGGCACACCAGTGTGCCGCGGCACACAGTTTGGGAACCACTGCTCTAGATATACCTCATCTTGCAATAAAAATATAGATGGATGTTGTCTCTGGAAGAGGAGATACAGAGAGGTGAAGGCTGCTTGGTAGAAGAGGAGATACAGAGAGGTGAAGGCTGCTTGGTAGAAGAGGAGATACAGAGAGGTGAAGGCTGCTTGGTAGCAGAGGAGATACAGAGAGGTGAAGGCTGCTTGGTAGCAGAGGAGATACAGAGAGGTGAAGGCTGCTTGGTAGCAGAGGAGATACAGAGAGGTGAAGGCTGCTTGGTAGCAGAGGAGATACACTTCAGTCATGGGGTCAGGAAAGGCTCCCTGGAGCCTCTTCAGTCATGGGGTCAGGAAAGGCTCCCTGTAGCCTCTTCAGCCATGGGGTCAGGAAAGGCTCCCTGTAGCCTCTTCAGTCATGGGGTCAGGAAAGGCTCCCTGGAGCCTCTTCAGCCATGGGGTCAGGAAAGGCTCCCTGGAGCCTCTTCAGTCATGGGGTCAGGAAAGGCTCCCTGTAGCCTCTTCAGTCATGGGGTCAGGAAAGGCTCCCTGCAGCCTCTTCAGTCATGGGGTCAGGAAAGGCTCCCTGGAGCCTCTTCAGTCTTGGGTCAGGAAAGGCTCCCTGCAGCCTCTTCAGTCATGGGGTCAGGAAAGGCTCCCTGCAGCCTCTTCAGTCATGGGGTCAGGAGAGGCTCCCTGGAGCCTCTTCAGTCATGGGGTCAGGAAAGGCTCCCTGCAGCCTCTTCAGTCATGGGGTCAGGAAAGGCTCCCTGCAGCCTCTTCAGTCATGGGGTCAGGAGAGGCTCCCTGGAGCCTCTTCAGTCATGGGGTCAGGAAAGGCTCCCTGCAGCCTCTTCAGTCATGGGGTCAGGAGAGGCTCCCTGCAGCCTCTTCAGTCATGGCTGATTCCTCTCTATAAGTGAGAGAAAACAAAGATACAACTCACACACATGTTGATTTCCAGACTGCATAATAGAGCATATATGTGGATATATATCTGACCTGTTGATTGGAGATAGCTGCGGGTCACACAGGTTTCAAGGCTCAACCACCGCACGAGGCATGCTGTAGGACTTCCAGGTATTCTGACTCAAAGAGCTCACAAAACTCTGTTCAAAGGAAATATATTCCACAGTTGTATAAGACGCATATTACCAGTTAACTACTTACATTTGAGTTTGTATAATTTGTGTAGAACTGGCTGGAAAGTTGATACCAGGTGCTTCCTTTAAACCAAAAGCCCACATCAACCACAACGTCCTCCAGATCAAATGTGACACCTGCAATTAAACATTGTTTGAACTGTATCCGCTGTACATCACCTACATATTTAACATATATTCAACATACACTTACCTCAGTAAAGGTAAGACCTGCTCGCTTTGCAGTGTTGTGTCAAATATGACACGGGCAGCCATGGACGTAAACACTGGTTGTTTTGCAGAACTCTTGATGCGATTGAATGGTGTTGTCCGATGTTCACGGCTGCATTGTCTACAGAGAGACCAACACAGCTGGAGTCTTGTGGTTTTGTAAGGTGGCATCAATCTTTTGGAAGATTAGCTCTGCTGAACCAGATCTGGTTCCACTTGTGGTGCACATGGAACCAGATCTGGTTCCACTTGTGGTGCACATGGAACCAGATCTGGTTCCACTTGTGGTGCACATGGAACCAGATCTGGTTCCACTTGTGGTGCACATGGAACCAGATCTGGTTCCACTTGTGGTGCACATGGAACCAGATCTGGTTCCACTTGTGGTGCACATGGAACCAGATCTGGTTCCACTTGTGGTGCACATGGAACCAGATCTGGTTCCACTTGTGGTGCACATGGAACCGATGAGCCACCCTGTTCACATCAAACACACGCACAGTAAGAGGGTTCATCTTTTCTCTCCTGACAAGAAATGAGCACATTATCTTTGGGAAAATCAAATAAATAAATATCTCATACTTAAAAAATATGGCTACAAATAAAAAAGAAAACTAATGTTTGTCATCCCAGGATGTAAAGGTATTCCTCCCTGTGTCATTTGAGCCGTAATGATGGTGTCTGGACTCTCCCTCATCAGCACCACCAGTGCCTTCTGGTAATGCTTTGTTCATGAGGCGAGAGGTCTTGGTCCTTGCACATTGATAGTCCTGTGCAGTGGGCGAGTCTTTGAAGCACTCTTTCACGAGTGGCCCCAGATGATCTGTGACAGCCAGTGCTAGAGCATCACCTTTCATTCTGCCCTCCTTGTCTACAAGATGCAGTTGGATTGGTGTTAGATTATGAAATATGTGAATGTACACAATGGATTCAGTTAATAGAGTATGCTAGTTCCAAAAAGGCAAAACTCTATTTAGGAAATGAGCTTATCATGTAAACAGTATAGTGTCTTTATCATCCACTAAAGAACCACACCACCACTGAGCATAACCAACCTTCACTTCTTGGACAGTCATTGCCCCAGCAGAAGGAAGCGGAACTGGGTTGCACTGCTTGCTGTTAACGTGCCTTGCATCGGCTATTCCTGGAGACAGCAAGCATGTTCTGCTCTGCATACAGAGCACCAGGAGTGGGTACTATACAGAGCACTAGGAGTGGGTACTATACAGAGCACCAGGAGTGGGTACTATACAGAGCACCAGGAGTGGGTACTATACAGAGCACCAGGAGTGGGTACTGTACAGAGCACCAGGAGTGGGTACTGTACAGAGCACCAGGAGTGGGTACTGTACAGGCACCTAGAGTGGGTACTATACAGAGCACTAGGAGTGGGTACTATAACAGAGCACTAGGAGTGGGTACTATACAGAGCACTAGAGTGGGTACTATACAGAGCACCAGGAGTGGGTACTATACAGAGCACCAGGAGTGGGTACTATACAGAGCACCAGGAGTGGGTACTGTACAGAGCACCAGGAGTGGGTACTATACAGAGCACCAGGAGTGGGTACTATACAGAGCACCAGGAGTGGGTACTATACAGAGCACCAGGAGTGGGTACTATACAGAGCACCAGGAGTGGGTACTATACAGAGCACTAGGAGTGGGGTACTATACAGAGCCACCAGGAGTGGTTACTATACAGAGCACCAGGAGTGGTACTATACAGAGCACCAGGAGTGGGTAACTGTACAGAGCACCAGGAGTGGGTATATACAGAGCACACAGGAGTGGGTACTGTACAGAGCACCAGGAGTGGGTACTATACAGAGCACTAGGAGTGGGGTACTATACAGAGCACCAGGAGTGGGTACTATACAGAGCACCAGGAGTGGGTACTATACAGAGCACCAGGAGTGGGTACTATAAGAGCACCAGGAGTGGGTACTATACAGAGCACCAGGAGTGGGTACTATACAGAGCACCAGGAGTGGGTACTATACAGAGCACTAGGAGTGGGTACTATACAGAGCACTAGGAGTGGGTACTATAAAGAGCACCAGGAGTGGGTACTATACAGAGCACCAGGAGTGGGTACTGTACAGAGCACTAGGAGTGGGTACTATACAGAGCACCAGGAGTGGGTACTATACAGAGCACCAGGAGTGGGTACTATACAGAGCACCAGGAAGTGGGGTACTATACAGAGCACCAGGAGTGGGTACTGTACAGAGCACCAGGAGTGGGTACTGTACAGAGCACTAGGAGTGGGGTACTATACAGAGCACCAGGAGTGGGTACTATACAGAGCACCAGGAGTGGGTACTATACAGAGCACTAGGAGTGGGTACTATACAGAGCACTAGGAGTGGGTACTGTACAGAGCACCAGGAGTGGGTACTATACAGAGCACTAGGAGTGGGTACTATACAGAGCACTAGGAGTGGGTACTATACAGAGCACTAGGAGTGGGTACTATACAGAGCACTAGGAGTGGGTACTATACAGAGCACCAGCAGTGGGTACTATACAGAGCACTAGGAGTGGGTACTATACAGAGCACTAGGAGTGGGTACTATACAGAGCACTAGGAGTGGGTACTATACAGAGCACTAGGAGTGGGTACTATACAGAGCACCAGGAGTGGGTACTATACAGAGCACCAGGAGTGGGTACTATACAGAGCACCAGGAGTGGGTACTATACAGAGCACTAGGAGTGGGTACTATACAGAGCACTAGGAGTGGGTACTGTACAGAGCACTAGGAGTGGGTACTATACAGAGCACCAGGAGTGGGGTACTATACAGAGCACTAGGAGTGGGTACTATACAGAGCACTAGGAGTGGGGTACTATACAGAGCACCAGGAGTGGGTACTATACAGAGCACCAGGAGTGGGTACTATACAGAGCACCAGGAGTGGGTACTGTACAGAGCACTAGGAGTGGGTACTATACAGAGCACCAGGAGTGGGTACTGTCCAGAGCACTAGGAGTGGGTACTATACAGAGCACCAGGAGTGGGTACTATACAGAGCACCAGGAGTGGGTACTATACAGAGCACCAGCAGTGGGTACTATACAGAGCACCAGGAGTGGGTACTATACAGAGCACTAGGAGTGGGTACTATACAGAGCACCAGCAGTGGGTACTATACAGAGCACCAGGAGTGGGTACTATACAGAGCACTAGGAGTGGGTACTATACAGAGCACCAGGAGTGGGTACTGTACAGAGCACTAGTGGGGTACTATACAGAGCACTAGGAGTGGGTACTGTACAGAGCACTAGGAGTGGGTACTATACAGAGCACTAGGAGTGGGTACTGTACAGAGCACTAGGAGTGGGGTACTGTACAGAGCACTAGGAGTGGGTACTGTACAGAGCACTAGGAGTGGGTACTGTACAGAGCACTAGGAGTGGGTACTGTACAGCAAGGAGTGGGTACTATACAGAGCACTAGGAGTGGGTACTATACAGAGCACTAGGAGTGGGTACTATACAGAGCACTAGGAGTGGGTACTATACAGAGCACTAGGAGTGGGTACTATACAGAGCACCAGGAGTGGGTACTATACAGAGCACTAGGAGTGGGTACTATACAGAGCACCAGGAGTGGGTACTATACAGAGCACTAGGAGTGTGGTACTGTACAGAGCACTAGGAGTGGGTACTATACAGAGCACTAGGAGTGGGTACTATAGAGCACTAGGAGTGGGTACTGTACAGAGCACTAGGAGTGGGTACTGTACAGAGCACTAGGAGTGGGTACTGTACAGAGCACTAGCAGTGGGTACTATACAGAGCACTAGGAGTGGGTACTATACAGAGCACTAGCAGTGGGTACTATACAGAGCACCAGCAGTGGGTACTATACAGAGCACCAGGAGTGGGTACTATACAGAGCACCAGGAGTGGGTACTATACAGAGCACAGGCAGTGGGTACTATACAGAGCACCAGGAGTGGGTACTATACAGAGCACCAGCAGTGGGTACTATACAGAGCACTAGGAGTGGGTACTGTACAGAGCACCAGG
>NW_022988067.1:0-19160 GCF_902827165.1 Trematomus bernacchii | reverse complement strand
TTCTGAGAACACAAATTCCTGGTAAAGTAGTAGATGTTCAGGTTGATAAATAATATTTTCCACACTGAAGATTATGGAGGTATTGATCAGTCTTCTCATATTTTTAAGCCTCGATTTCTCCTTTCCCCCCCCCTCTAACATCACCAGAAGTCATCATTTAAGGGGTCATTTCTCGAAAAAAATTTCCGGGGGGAAACCCCCCGGACCACCCGGGTAGGTCACTTACGGTACGTCAAGAGCCCCACCAAAAAAAAAGACCACCGGCCGCCACTGTAAGCCATGTGTACCAAAGCCAACCTATGCAGATATTTTGAAGAGTGGACGTGTCAGTAAAGCTGCTTGTGAGGCAGGCCCTTCTCATGGAGACAGTGTAAACCTGGGAGATCAACTTTCTGAGCAACATGTCCCTGCATCGTGGAGCCAGGCTTCCCCTAAATATGGAAAATCCAGAAATAAGCAGTGCACCTGTAACTCACTAACATTTCTTGCATTCTTCCATGAGAATGAAAACATCACCAGAGCTGACATTGAACTTGTTTTGGATAAAGGTAACATGATGTATAATGAGGTGAGAAAAACTGTTAATCACATCCATTTGACCACTGATGAGCTCCCACATGAAGTTACTGCACGCAGGTTTACCCATTATGTGGACATGACACAACTTTCCAGGTATGGCACGTTAGGAGAACCTTTACATCCAACTGTAGATAGCTTTTTGGACCTTGAGTCAGGACTGAGCTGCTTGTTAACTGAGGTGCAGTTTGCTTTGCTGCTGATGACACAGTTGTGTATTGCAGTATTTAGAACCAGAACAGGCCGGTATGGTTTCTTTGACCCACACTCCAGGACTAGTAAAGGTTTGCCTCTTTCCCCAGATTCACTCACTCCTGGTACTGCTGTCATGCTGACATTTACACGTCTCAGTGACATGATTGACAGGCTCATGAAGTTTCACAGAATGGTGGGCACACAGTTAAACTGTACCTATGAGTTAAAGCCTGTGGAGTTTTACGACAGAAACCCAGTCTCCCTGAATGATGCTGTCCTGAACACAGACTGCAGACCTACAGCTGTCACTGTTGATGCACCTGCTCTGCTGGATGAAGCTGCTGATGACTCAAGCTCACCTACTCTAAGGAGAAACACACCCACTGATAGTTCTGAGCACATTCTACCAGACAAGTCAACTCAAACCCCTGCTGTGAAACAAGAGGTCCATATCACATCTCCATCACATGATGCTCCACAGATTGAATCAAAGTTGACTGATCAAGTGAAAAACCATGGTCTCAGTGATCCTTCTGACAACATATTTAAAGGAGTGTCTACCGAAATCACTTTCACATCATCTGTGAGACAACAGGAGCTATTACCTAACCTAATCCCTAATGCTCAAACTGAACCAGAACCTTTAAGTGAATTCAGTTTCCTTCCATCCCATGATGCATCTCACAGTGTATCATACATCTCTTCTCCATTAAATTATGTTGCCAGTAATCTGTCTGATACTGTATTGCAGGACATCTCTTGTACATTTTCAAAGCTTAGTAAACAGCAAAGGAAAAAAATCAAGAGAAGACTCATGGTCCCTAACAATAATAATACTGAAAGCAATGCTACAAAAAAACTGAAAAAATGCCATTACTTTGCCAAGCGGTACAAAGATAATTTTGACTTTCAGCGGAAAAGAAAACAATACATTATCACCAGTTATAGAGACAATCCTGATTTTAAAGAGAAACAAAAGCAGTATTTAACCTCCCATTACAAAGACAATCCTGATTTTAAAAAGAAACAAAATCAGTATTTCACCTCCCGTTACAAAAACAATCCTGATTTTAGAGAGAAACAAAAGCAGTATTTAACCTGCTGTTACAAAGACAATGATTTGAGACAGAAAAAAAACCAGCGCTCTACCGACTGCTACAGAGACAATGATGATTTAAGGCAAAAAAAGAAAGATAACTCTATTAATTTCTACAGAGACAATGATGATTATAGGCAGAGGAAGATATCTCATATGAGTCAGCGTTATGAACATGACGAACCATTCAGGGTAAGACACAGACAACTAATGAAAAAACTAATGAAAGACCGATATAAAAACAATCTTGCATATAAGATTATGCATAAGATGCGATGTGCCTTGAAAATAACAAAGAAATACAGAATGATAAATAAACAAACTCAAGAAAGTGACAACAGTTTGATTGAGGAGGCCATATCTGTTTTCAGATTACATAAAAAGGCTGGTCCCACTTATGTGTGCACTGTCTGTCATAAAGCATCTTTTCCAAACCAAGTGAAACCCTGTAATAGGTCAAATTACCTCACAAATCCAGTTGTGGTTGCAGCATGCCTGACAGGAAAGTATGTTCATGTTTGTAATGATGTCTGCAGAAATGAACAACAATGCAAGGTGCCTGATGAGAGAAGGAGAGAGTGGATTTGTTCCACCTGCCATGATCATCTTAAACAAGGAGTAATGCCATCCCTCGCTGAAGCCAATCATTTGGAGCTTGCTGATATTCCACCTGAACTGTGTGATCTCAACATATTAGAGAGGCATCTTATAGCCAAGTGCATAACGTTTGCCAAAATCATTCCTCTTCCCAAAGGACGACAGAGACTAATACGTGGTAATGTGGTGTGTGTCCCATCTGAGGTACAGGAAACAGTTGAAGTGTTACCAAGACTGAGAAGCCAGTCTCAAGTCATGAGAGTAAAGCTTAAGAGAAGGTGATGTTACAAAGGCCATCAACTGTTCCAGACTGTGACCTGGTCTAAACTAGGGCAGGCACTGCATAAACTCAAACACATTCACCCACAGTACAAGGACATAACCATCAGAGATGACGCTGCATTATGTGACCCAACACTTCCTGATGATGATGATGATGATGAAGATGATGATGATGAGCATGCATCAATGGATGAGGTTGATTATGATGAAGCTGATTTGATGGAAATTGACAGGTGTGAGCAAAGTGCACTTTGTGGGGCAGAAAATGAGCAGGATATTGACATGTTGCCCTGTGATGGTGAGAAAGCAGACGAGCAGAGAGATGATGAAGAACAGGAAGGTGACATGCCTAATGGTGGATTTGCTTTGGAGTCATGCCTTCAACCATGTGATGTTTCAGAGGAGATATTGTGTTTTAATGAAGGAATCTATTCTGTTGCCCCAGCAGAAAGAAACAGTCCAGTTAGTTTTTTCAAAACACCTAAACTAGAGGCCATGGCTTTCCCTGTACAGTTTCCTACAGGTCAGAACACACTGGATGAAATGAGATGTATCAAACTATCACCCAGCAGTTATTTCAAAGCACGCCTGTTCTGTGTTGATGATCGTTTTGCAAGAGACACAAATTACTTATTCTTTGCACAGTTTGTCACAGAAATACACCTGGCTACTTCCAGCATGACAGTACAGTTAAGGAAAGGCAAGCCTTTTACGAGAGATGGACGACCAATAACTTCTGGTATGTTGCAAGATAAACGAGAGGTTGAGAAACTGATACGAAATAGAGATGCAGTGAGATTCATGCAGCCACTGAGAGGAACACCAGCCTATTGGGAGAAAACCACAAAAGATCTTTTTTCCATGATCAGACAGTTGGGAACTCCTACATTCTTCTGTACATTTTCTGCAGCTGAAATGCTTGCCTGAAGTGATTGAAGCAATAAAAAGGCAGCAAGGTGAAGATGTCGATTTTGAAGGACTTGACTGGTCAGCAAAGTGTGACATACTGCGAAGCAATCCTGTGACAACAATGCGCATGTTTGATAAGCGTGTTGAGGCGTTATTCAGAGATTTGATCTTATCTCCTGCACAACCCCTTGGAAAAGTTGTTGACTACTTTTCCAGAGTTGAGTTTCAGCACAGAGGAAGCCCACACATACACTGTCTCCTATGGGTAGAAGGTGCACCTGTGTTTGATGACGATGATGATGAAACTGTTGTGAATTTTGTGTCCAAGTACATCTCAGCTAAGCGGCCTGATCGACATACACAACCTGAACTGTACAAGAAAGTTACAGAAGTGCAAATGCATAGCAAAAACCACTCAAAGACATGTTTCAAAAGCCTCAGCTCTGGATGCAGATTTGGATTCCCTAAACCACCTGTTCCAACCACAATGATAACGAGACCTGGAGAAAATGTTGATCCACAGCAAGTGGCTCTAGCAAAGGAAAAGCTCAAACCACTGAACTTGTTGTTGAAGGAACCTGAAAGTGCTTCTCTCAGTTTGCTGCAGCTCTTGGCTAAATGCAATTTAACCCTCAGTGAGTACCAGCAATGCCTCAACACAATAAACAAATCCAGTGCCATAATACTGAAACGTGACCCAAAAGACTGCTGGGTAAATGGATATAATCCACATCTCCTTGAAGCCTGGGATGCAAATATTGATGTCAGTTATATTCTCAATGCATATTCATGCATCATTTATATCACTAGCTACATCACCAAAAAGGAATCAGGACTTTCTGAGTACCTCAAAACAGTCATTGAGAACTCCAGCAGAGACAATGTCAACGAATGTGATGAGATGAGGGAAATCATGCAGGAATACTCAAAAAAGAGAGAGGTCAGTGCTCAGGAGTGTGTGACACGTGCATGTGGCATTCATATGAAGAAGTGCTCACGCGGTGTAATATTCATACCGACAGATGACAACCCAGTGAAAATGAGTCTACCCATGTCACGCCTGGAGAACAAAACATCAGAATGTCCAAATGTGTGGATGACGTCTTTGACTGACAGATACAAAGCCAGACCTGAAACCCCAGAGTATGAGGAGATGTGTTTGGCTGATTTTGCCGCAACATGCAGAATTGTCTACGGTCAGCACACAAAAGGTAAAGATGTTATGCCCCTCCTCAATGAGATGGGATTTGTGCAAAGGCGAAAAAACGATAAGCCTGCCATCATCAGATTTTACCGCTGCTCACAGGAAAAGTACCCAGAGAAGTTCTATGGAACATTACTGAAACTGTATGTCCCTTACCGGTCAGACCAGGAACTGAAAAGACCGCATTTCCCCACCTATGAGTCCTTCTACAACAGTTGTTGGGTCCAACTACCAGGTTCTGAGCAGCCCGAGTATGTCAGACGCATTGTGAAACGAAACAGAGACAAATATGAGAAAAACAGTGAAGAGATTGAGAATGCAGTCGAGGAGTTTGAACAGAACAAAGGTTTGATTGATGAGTGGTGTAATCTGGCTCCTGAAGCAGAAGTAGACAGGTTGGAATGTGTTGAAGAACTGGAGGCAAGACAGCCGCTCAATGAAAATGAACAAGAGAATGTCCCAGAATACAGTAATCAGGCTAATGCTGTAACAGAAGTCAGAGCCATCAGAGAAGCCCCGGCATTTGACCCTGCAGTGTTACGCCACATGTACCAGAATCTGAATCAGAAGCAAGCATGTGTGTTCTATGCAGTGAGAAACTGGTGCCTGAATAAAGTCTGTGGCCTAAATCCAGAGCAGTTCTTCTTTTACATTAATGGAGGTGCTGGAACAGGCAAGTCACATCTCATTAAATGCATCTACTCAGAGGCATCTAAGATACTGTGCAAACTGCCGAGACGTGCCGAGGAGGCTGACATATCGAATCCAACTGTCCTGTTGACTGCTTTCACCGGAACTGCAGCCTTTAATATATCAGGCACAACACTGCACTCTCTCCTGAAGCTGCCGAGAAGCCTAAAGCCTCCATTTCAAGGTCTTGGTAACAAACTGGATGAAGTCAGATCTGAACTTCTAAATGCTGAAATTATCATCATTGATGAAGTTTCCATGGTGTCAAAGCCTCTTTTCGCCTATGTGGATGCGAGACTGAAACAGATCAAAGGCAGACAGAGACCCTTTGGAGGAATGTCAGTATTAGCTGTTGGAGACTTTTATCAGCTACCACCAGTGCGACAGGGCAAGGTCCTCTGTGTCCATGACCCATGTGAGATTGACCTTTGGCAGGAACACTTTCAGATGATCAATCTCACTGAGATTATGCGTCAGAAGGATGATGTTGCCTTTGCAGATATGTTGAACCGGATCCGTGTGAAAGTGAAATCTGACCAGTTGCCTGCAGCAGACAGAGCTTTGCTGTCACAGACTGTCACTGAACCTGCACTTTGTCCATCTGATGTCCTGCACATTTTTGCAACTAATAAACAAGTTGATTCCCACAACTCAGCAACATTAGCTCGTCTCTATTCCCACATCACCAAGATTGATGCAGATGACTTCAGAAAGGACAGACGAACTGGAACAATGGCAAGACAGGCCAAGCCATTTAAAGGAGGCAGAAGTGAGTTACCAGATTCAACCACCGTTGCTGAGGGTGCTCGTGTCATGCTTACCAGAAACATAGACGTGTCTCAAGGATTGGTGAATGGTTCGTTCGCTACACTGGCCAGGGTACTTACCTCTGAAGAACGTGGTTCTGCACATGTCACTATGCTTGGGCTCAAGATGGATGATGAAACAGCTGGAAGGAATTACCGCAATCGAGCACCGGGAGAACCTGATGATCTTGTGTACATTGAGAGAGCAGAGGAGAATCTGCAACAGAGAGGAGTGGTACGCAGACAGTTTCCACTTAAACTGGCCTATGCTTGTACAATTCACAAGGTTCAAGGTATGACGAGGACATCAGCTGTAGTCTCATTAAAAAACATCTTTGAACCTGGCATGGCTTATGTAGCTCTCAGTAGAGTGACCTCTCTCAGTGGACTGCACCTGCTGGATATGGATGTGAGTAAAATATATGCTAACCCAGAGATCACTGGAGCCATAGAGACCATGAGACAAGTGAACCTGGACGACATGATGCCTCTTCTTCACATCAAACAAACATTGAGCAGACCTGACACTCTGACCATTGTTCACCATAATACAGAGGGATTGCCATCTCATGTGAATGACATCAAGAGCCATCATGAACTGTGTCTTGCTGATGTTTTGTGTCTTACAGAAACTCACCTGCAAGGCTCCTTTGTTGCAGACAGTCTTCATTTGGTAGGCTACAATATGTTTAAACGCAACAGACACCTGTCCTACACACATTTTCCACAGATTGCTAACAGAGGTGGTGGTGGAGTTGCTGTATATGTGAAAAACCACATTCAAGTGTGTGAAAAATAGTATGTGCATAATGTGACGGACCTTGAGTTTCTGGCTCTGAAGGTACAAGCCCCAGTGAGCGCACTGATTGCAGCTGTTTACAGACCTCCAGACTACAGCGTGAGATCCTTCCTCTCAAACCTGGGCAGCCTTTTGGACTCCTTGGAGATCATGGATTGTCACCCCATCATTGTCTGTGGCGATTTCAATGAGAACCTCTTATCCAACGCAGGTAAGCCAATTCTTGAGATGTTTCAGTCCAGGGGATATGCACAGCTCATCACTGCCGCCACCACAGAGAAGAACACACTGCTGGACCTCATCTTCATCTCTCAACCACAGCGCTGTCTCCACGCAGGTGTGATGAATACCTACTACAGTTATCACAATCCTGTGTTCTGTGTTGTGTCCTCTAACAGTGTTTAATGATGTCAGGTGAGTTCTAGCTGGAATCTTTGGTAGGTAGAAACTATTTGAAGTATTAGGCCATATCTTTTTTAGGTCATCATGTTTTTAAAAGCTATAACATATTTTTTGCAATCTAAACTTTTCAGAGCACTGGACAATGTTATGGGTCATATCTTTTTTAGGTCATCATGTTTTAGTAAGCTATAACATATTTTTTGCAATCTAAACTTTTCACAGTATTGGACAATATTATGGGTCATATCTTTTTAAGGTAAACATGTTTTTTAAGCTATTTTCAGCATAACTTTGCCTGTGCATTTATCAGGGTGGGTTGGGCTCAGGGTTGATAAATGCACAGGCCAAAATTGTGTCAGCAGCTATGTACATCATGCTGACACAAATAGCTGCTGACACAATTTTGCAAAAATGTATTTACATCAAAAAGTATATTATGTTCTATGTAACACATACTTTCTGATGTACTTCTACCAGCTGAAATCCCACACTTATATCCCTCACAATTTCAAACTACATACTCTAGCGTAGGGTAGGGGGCCATGACTTTAGAAACTATAACTTCTGTAAGTTTCCTTTCCCTTTCCTTTTTTTAAAAAGCTTTTTTGACCTGATCCAAACAATGTATGTTTATTTTCATTGTATGTATGTTCATTCATGCCATCTTTGCTTTCACATGTTTTCTACATGTATCTAAAAGACATAGTTTTTCTGTCCTCTTCCAGGTTAATTAACTGGAAGAGGACAGAAAAACAGTACAACATAGTGATCATGAGTGTGGGGTTTCAGCTGGTAGATATGAAAGGTTTTAAAGGATGTTCACATTGTATACCTAGTCTTGGGCTAATCTGAACCCATGAAAAAAGCTCTATATAAATATAGAATCAGCCTTCAGTCTGTGAAATCTAAGCTGAAGCGATTGTCTTCATGATGCATACGACATGTGACTTGGTTAATTAAGCCTTGTCAAATTATTTAATTGGGAATTAAATGTTCCAATTTTCAAATTCTTCACTGAATTCACACCGGTGACTCGAACCATATTTTCTTCAAAAGCCAACCAAACTCCTGCATTTCAGTGAGGCTCAGTAACCTGAGCTAGATGTTGGTAAATCACACAATTGACATGAGGATTACTGTCAGTCAAGAGCTACTGGAGCTTAAAGCCATGAACTCATAGGGCTATTAGCCTAGCTAAACACAATGTGAACATTCTTTCATGGTAGGGCTGAACAATATTGTTATAGTTTTGTTGATTTTTCAACCCAATTTTACAGTGCTACTACAATGTATAATTTAAATATACAGCACACACTTCCTTTGCCTGATGGTGACAATATGGTTAAGCCCTGCCTTATCAACCTGTTTGATAAACAATTATTAAGTAACCAAGCATTTTGGTTTTGCAAGTATGATCTTGTATTTTTTTTCTTTGTTGAAGTTGTTTTTTAAAGCTATATTTTCAGCATAACTTTGCCTGTGCATTTATCAGGGTGGGTTGGGCTCAGGATTGATAAATGCACAGGACAAAATTGCGTCAGCAGCTATGTACATCATGCTGACACAAATAGCTGCTGACACAATTTTGCCAAAATGTATTTACATCAAAAAGTATATGTTCTATGTAACACATACTTTCTGATGTACTTCTACCAGCTGAAATCCCACACTTATATCCCTCACAATTTCAAACTACATACTCTAGCGTAGGGTAGGGGGCCATGACTTTAGAGAGTATAACTCCTGTAAGTTTCCTTTCCCCTGGACCAGACACAGTTTGTCAGTTTGCTCTGTGACGGCACCTGCCAGCTTTGTCCTCATCTCCTTCAGCACCGTGAGGATCGACTCACAACAACTGACAACTGCAGCAACAGCAGCTTCCCTTTTGACTGCTCACAACAACCAAGACATGCATGCTGCAACAGTGGCAGCAGCTTAACTGTTCAACCACAGTGGACCAGTCACTGCTGGACCACACAGTGACACCTTCTACTTCCTTCTCATCCCAATTCTTCAAAGAAGAGGATGAGATATCACCTGTCTGCCTTAGCCTTGTCTTCTCTCTGGTTCTGAGATACTGGATCATCCCGTAAAACCAAGACATGCATGCTGCAACAGTGGCAGCAGCTTAACTGTTCAACCTATAGTGGACTCATCACTGCTGGACCACAGATAAATGTGTTCCCCCTCAATGCAGGGAGTGGTGAACATTCTTCACAACAGAGCAACAGGTATTGTCTTCTAATTCCATTTGTGCTTATGTAATGTTTTAATGTCATGTTGTGTTCACTCATGTATTCACTTCTTCCATCAGGTCTTGCTCCACTGTGATTCCAACATTTCACAGTGAAGACACTCAGGACTGCACAGACAGAAACAAACATCGAAGAAGCTGACCATCATGCAGCAGTCCTCAACTTCTGTGTGAGAAGATGTTTTGCCCTTCAGCAGTGTTCAAGATATCTGCATTGACCACCTCCACATCCCCATATGTGTATCCACTGCTGTGCACAGCTCAGTACAGTAGGACCTGCATCCTGTTGATCCTTTGGCAGTGATCAGATGAACTGTTGCAGGGAACCAAACTGCTGCAGATCAGTCATCCCTGTCAGAGTGAAAGTTCCTCCTAAAGCTGTGAAGGTAACACATTTTTGTACTTGCTTGATACAATATCTAATTGTATTAACAACTACAGGAATGTGAGGGGTAACGTTTTTTCACCTTTTTTCTTTAAGACTCTCCCCCTCCATGTTGCTAAAGGAAACTGGAAGCAGCACTTCTACAGCGATTGGACATGTCAAAGGTCACCATCTTACCGCCCTTACGTCCTCACACTGAACGTTGACAGTTTTGATTTGTGCCTACAATGGACAGATTCAACATACAGCAACCAATACTACTGACCCACTGACGGACTGACGGACTGACGGACTGACTGCCACTGAACAGTAGGACAGCAATTTGGTCCTTTTTTTAAAAAGCTTTTTTGACCTGATCCAAACAATGTATGTTTATTTTCATTGTATGCTTTCACATGTTTTCTACATGTATCTAAAAGACATAGTTTTTCTGTCCTCTTCCAGGTTAATTAACTGGAAGAGGACAGAAAAACAGTACAACATAGTGATCATGAGTGTGGGGTTTCAGCTGGTAGATATGAAAGGTTTTAAAGGATGTTCACATTGTATACCTAGTCTTGGGCTAATCTGAACCCATGAAAATAGCTCTATATAAATATAGAATCAGCGTTCAGTCTGTGAAATCTAAGCTGAAGCGATTGTCTTCATGATGCATACGACATGTGACTTGGTTAATTAAGCCTTGTCAAATTATTTAATTGGGAATTAAATGTTCCAATTTTCAAATTCTTCACTGAATTCACACCAGTGACTCGAACCATAGTTTCTTCAAAAGCCAACCAAACTCCTGCATTTCAGTGAGGCTCAGTAACCTGAGCTAGATGTTGGTAAATCACACAATTGACATGAGGATTACTGTCAGTCAAGAGCTACTGGAGCTTAAAGCCATGAACTCATAGGGCTATTAGCCTAGCTAAACACAATGTGAACATTCTTTCATGGTAGGGCTGAACAATATTGTTATAGTTTTGTTGATTTTTCAACCCAATTTTACAGTGCTACTACAATGCATAATTTAAATATACAGCACACACTTCCTTTGCCTGATGGTGACAATATGGTTAAGCCCTGCCTTATCAACCTGTTTGATAAACAATTATTAAGTAACCAAGCATTTTGGTTTTGCAAGTATGATCTTGTATTTTTTTTCTTTGTTTAATTTGTTTATTAGTCTTTTGTTTTATGCAAACATTTAGGTGTATAGGATGAATTTTATCAAAGGTTATATATTAATCTAACTTTCTTAAAATGTTTAGTGCAGTTTAAAAGGTGGCCTTATACATTTCCTCCTGGTTTGTCAAAGTTCCCCTATTGTAAGATCTAAGGCCAACATTAAACGTTTAGGCTTTATGCAGAGAAGGTTTCTTTTTTGTTGACATTTTCTAATTTCTTTTAATTTCATTGTGTCTATGTTATGCTATTAATATGATATGACTCCTAATAATTGCTGCATTTTGAAGATAATAATACTGTTAATTAGCACAACATTGTTGACTCACAAAATCTATTAAAACCTTTTATTGTAATGTGGTAACTTGTCTGCTTAATACTAATGGTTTGTTCTACTCTATTTTGCATATACAGTACACTCCACAAAGATCCTCAGGTGATTTGGGGATGAACTGTCTCTTTAACTCTCATTCAAAATATTCACTTTTGCACTACTACAACTCTTACTCCAGCTTCTAGTACAATATTACTGTTACAGTATTAATGCTTACTACTAGTACTACAGTACGTTTTGCTACTTCAGCATACTTTCAGCTACTGAAACCATTCAACAAATACATTATACAGCTTTTTTAGGGGAATTATGTCTATGAATTGTATTGTTTATACCTTATTATACTTTCTAAAAGAAGAATATGCTTTATCACTTTTTTCAACTCTGCCAGTTTGACATTTCATCTTCAGGTTATTTCAGGACATGGAAGCTATATGTGTTGTTGTTTATACCTTTTTTCTTAAACCTTTTCTTTTAAATATTAAGCTTTTTCTGCATTTTTGTAGCTAAAAGCAGCTACCATTCAGCTAATAACATATTCAGCTTTTTCTGCATTTTCCGCTAAATTCAGCCACAAATGTTCACAGTTTACAGCATTCACACGCATTTTCTGCAGGAAATGCATTTTCTAGTTATTATTATTATTTCAACCATATTTTGGCTCTCCATAACTTCAGCTTACTTTCAGCTACAGAAACCATTCAAACATCAAACTATTCAGCCTGTTTAGGAATCAATTGGAAACCTTCAACTTTTTAAAAATATTTTATACTTTTTAAAATATTCAGCTTTTTAAACTCTTTTTTTTAACATTGAAGTCAATGGGAGATGCCTTCAAATCCTCTTTTCCTACACTTTGCGCCAAATGCTTCTCCTTCCACATAATTTCAGCTAGACACTTCATTCCAACTTTCAAATGATCACAAGACCTTCAGCTATAACACTTGTTATTCAGAGTCTTTATATCTTTTACACTTCTTGAGATATTTAACTTAGTTTGGAGCTTGGTAAAGAGGCTTTCTTCAGATTTTAACATTAGTGTGGATGGAGCAGCTCGTTAAGTCTAGAGTGCTTTGATCTCAAAACAGAGTGGAAGAGTGCTTGAAATTCTCCTAAAAAAAATGTTTTAAACCTGCCATAATTCCCAAACCCTACACTCCTCAGACATAATTTTTCATGAGAAACGTAGGAAAACATCTCGTAGCTTGAAAAATGACAAATAATTAAGCAAAAATAATTAAACAAAATGCCTCTTGAGGGCATGAAGTGACAAAAACGTTCAACATGTCTCCATTAAAGCCCATTGTAATTTCAGGCAGATATTTCCTCACAGCAGCAGCCGCACACCTTTCTTAAACTGCCAAAAAAGCCACATTATTAACCCGAAAGTAAACAAAAATTACACTTCAGATACTCAACTTCCTTGACATGCTTCACGTTTTGAAATTTCACAGATATCTGTTATCGTTCTTCCACAAAACGTTCACATGTAAGAGGTTCATCTCTCATTCAAAACAATGAAGCCTTTGATCTATACATAGCTCGTTAGCGCAACTATCAACACCTGTGTTTGAACACGATGATGTCATCATTCCAACTGTCAGTTCAGCTCTCTCTCTCTCTCTCTCTCTCTCCTCTCTCTCTCTCTCTCTCTCTCTCTCCTCTCTCTCTCTCTCTCTCTCTCCTCTCTCTCTCTCTCTCTCTCTCTCTCTCTCTCTCTCTCTCTCTCTCTCTCTCTCTCTCACACTCACACTCACACTCTCTCACAGACAGACAGACACACTCTGGGTGTTTCTCAATCGCGAGAAAAGCTGCTTCAGAGCCACTATTTCAAGCATACTACGTCATCGAGTGCCGCGGAAGTACTGTTCCAATCTCCAGTATACTTGGAAATCTACCGAGCCCGGCGTACTCCGTTTGGAGAAATATCGAGTGTGCACATGAGTAGACTTTGCGGTCTTAAAATCCCCACAATGCTTTGCGCACGGACCAATTTCCCCAAATCTGTGGCGGAAGATGTAAGAGGCGGGGCCTCTCATATGACGCACACCTGCACACTTGCTAGCGTGTTCCACTCTTTGTTTTCCGAATGTCAGGAAGTATTCTTGACTCGCTTCTGAAGCAAGATGCTCGGCAGACATGTGCTACCAAGCAAGCGTACTCGCGATTGAGAAACACCCCGTCTCTCTCTCTCACACACACACAAACACACTCTCCCTCTCTCTCACAGACACATCAAGAGAAGAGAGGGCGATCAAGAGAAGTGAGAGAGGGTGATAGAAGAGTGATAGGGTGATCAAGAGAAGAGAGAGGGCGATCAAGAGGAGAGAGAGAGGGCGATCAAGAGAAGAGAGAGAGAGGGGCGATCAAGAGAAGAGAGAGGGCGATCAAGAGGAGAGAGAGAGGGCGATCAAGAGGAGAGAGAGAGGGCGATCAAGAGGAGAGGGAGAGGGCGATCAAGAGGAGAGAGAGAGGGCGATCAAGAGGAGAGAGAGAGGGCGATCAAGAGGAGAGAGAGTGGGCGATCAAGAGGAGAGGGCGATCAAGAGGAGAGAGAGAGGGCGATCAAGAGGAGAGAGAGAGGGCGATCAAGAGGAGAGGGCGATCAAGAGGAGAGAGAGAGGGCGATCAAGAGGAGAGAGAGAGGGCGATCAAGAGGAGAGAGAGGGCGATCAAGAGAAGAGAGAGAGAGAGGGCGATCAAGAGGAGAGAGAGAGGGCGATCAAGAGAAGAGAGAGAGAGGGCGATCAAGAGGAGAGAGAGAGGGCGAGCAAGAGAAGAGAGAGGAGAAGAGAGAGGGCGATCAAGAGAAGAGAGAGAGGGCGATCAAGAGAAGAGAGAGAGGGCGATCAAGAGGAGAGAGAGAGGGCGATCAAGAGGAGAGAGAGAGGGCGATCAAGAGAAGAGAGAGGGCGATCAAGAGAAGAGAGAGAGGGCGGCAAGAGAAGAGAGAGAGAGGGCGATCAAGAGAAGAGAGAGAGGGCGATAGAAGATTGAGAGGTTGATCAAGAGAAGAGAGAGTAATGTAACCTCCTAATGTAATGTATTACTCCTATGAAAATGTTCAAAAAGTGCTCAAACACATCTAAGCGTATTATGGGGTGTCATCAAATGCCGTTACCATGGCGACAGATAATTCACCAAAGTTAGTTCAAAAGTTTGCAGTTCAAATATTCTGCTGCTTTCCCAAGCCTTTTTACTTTCTTTTCTCATCTTAATACAAATTCATTCACTACTACTTACATCTGATATTTAACTCCTTCAGCCTATTTTCAGCTGCAGAAACCATTCAACTATTACATTATTCAGCTATTTCATTACATCAAGGCTATACATGTTTTTTTAAACCTTTTCTTTTAAATATTAAGCCTTTTCTGCATTTTTGTAGCTAAAAGCAGCTACCATTCAGCTAATAACATATTCAGCTTTTTCAGCTAAATTCAGCCACAAATGTTCACAGTTTACAGCATTCGCACGCATTTTCTGCAGGAAATGCATTTTCTAGTTCTTCCCCTTAAACTTATTAGTGCGAATGCTGTGCCACAGCATTCCACTATAGTACTTCAATTTCTTTATTCTTCCCCTTATTAGTGCGAATGCTGTGCCACAGCATTCCACTATAGTACTTCAATTTCTTTATTCTTCCCCTTATTATTATTATTATTTCAACCATACTTTGGCTCTCCATAACTTCAGCTTACTTTCAGCTACAGAAACCATTCAAATATCAAACTATTCAGCCTGTTCAGGAATCAATTGGAAATCTTCAACTTTTTAAAAATATTTTATACTTTTTAAAATATTCAGCTTTTTAAACTCTTTTTTTTAACATTGAAGTCAATGGGAGATGCCTTCAAATCCTCTTTTCCTACACTTTGCGCCAAATGCTTCTCCTTCCACATAATTTCAGCTAGACACTTCATTCCAACTTTCAAATGATCACAACACCTTCAGCTATAAAACTTGTTATTCAGATTCTTCATATCTTTTACACTTCTTGATATATTTAACTTAGTTTGGAGCTTGGTAAAGAGGCTTTCTTCAGATTTTAACATTAGTGTGGATGGAGCAGCTCGTTAAGTCTAGAGTGCTTTGATCTCAAAACAGAGTGGAAGAGTGCTTGAAATTCTCCCAAAAAAAATGTTTTAAACCTGCCATAATTCCCAAACCCTACACTCCTCAGACATAATTTTTCATGAGAAACGTAGGAAAACATCTCGTAGCTTGAAAAATGACAAATAATTAAGCAAAATAATTAAACAAAATGCCTCTTGAGGGCATGAAGTGACAAAAACGTTCAACATGTCTCCATTAAAGCCCATTGTAATTTCAGGCAGATATTTCCTCACAGCAGCAGCCGCACACCTTTCTTAAACTGCCAAAAAAGCCACATTATTAACCCGAAAGTAAACAAAAATTACACTTCAGATACTCAACTTCCTTGACATGCTTCACGTTTTGAAATTTCACAGATATCTGTTATCGTTCTTCCACAAAACGTTCACATGTAAGAGGTTCATGTCTCATTCAGAACAATGAAGCCTTTGATCTATACATAGCTCGTTAGCGCAACTATCAACACCTGTGTTTGAACACGATGATGTCATCACTCCAACTGACAGTTTTCAGTTCAGTTCAGTTTCTCTCTCTCTCTCTCTCTCTCTCTCTCTCTCTCTCTCTCTCTCTCTCTCTCTCTCACACTCACACTCACACTCTCTCTCTCTCACAGACAGACACACACTCTCTCTCTCTCACACACACACACAAACACACTCTCCCTCTCTCTCACAGACACATCAAGAGAAAAGAGTGCGATCAAGAGAAGTGAGAGAGGGTGATAGAAGAGTGATAGGGTGATCAAGAGAAGAGAGAGGGCGATCAAGAGGAGAGAGAGAGGGCAATCAAGAGAAGAGAGAGAGAGGGCGATCAAGAGGAGAGAGAGAGGGCGATCAAGAGGAGAGAGAGTGGGCGATCAAGAGGAGAGAGAGAGGGCGATCAAGAGGAGAGAGAGTGGGCTATCAAGAGGATAGAGAGAGGGCGATCAAGAGGAGAGAGAGAGCGCGATCAAGAGAAGAGAGAGAGAGAGGGCAATCAAGAGGAGAGAGAGAGGGCGATCAAGAGAAGAGAGAGAGGGCGATCAAGAGAAGAGAGAGAGAGGGCGATCAAGAGGAGAGAGAGAGGGCGATCAAGAGGAGAGAGAGAGGGCGATCAAGAGAAGAGAGAGGGCGATCAAGAGAAGAGAGAGAGGGCGATCAAGAGGAGAGAGAGTGGGCGATCAAGAGGAGAGAGAGAGGGCGATCAAGAGGAGAGAGAGTGGGCTATCAAGAGGATAGAGAGAGGGCGATCAAGAGGAGAGGGAGAGGGCGATCAAGAGGAGAGAGAGAGGGCGATCAAGAGGAGAGAGAGAGGGCAATCAAGAGGAGAGAGAGAGGGTGATCAAGAGAAGAGAGAGAGGGCGATCAAGAGAAGAGAGAGAGAGGGCGATCAAGAGGAGAGAGAGAGGGCGATCAAGAGGAGAGAGAGAGGGCGATCAAGAGAAGAGAGAGAGAGGGCGATCAAGAGGAGAGAGAGAGGGCGATCAAGAGGAGAGAGAGAGGGCGATCAAGAGAAGAGAGAGAGAGGGCGATCAAGAGGAGAGAGAGAGGGCGATCAAGAGGAGAGAGAGAGGGCGATCAAGAGAAGAGAGAGGGCGATCAAGAGAAGAGAGAGAGGGCGAGAAAGAGAAGAGAGAGAGAATAGAGAGAGGGCGATCAAGAGAAGAGAGAGAGGGCGATAGAAGATTGAGAGGGTGATCAAGAGAAGAGAGAGAGTAATGTAACCTCCTAATGTAATGTATTACTCCTATGAAAATGTTCAAAAAGTGCTCAAACTTCACATGTGTGCTAACAGTCCAGCCGTGAAGACATCTACGGTACAGTTTTGAGATTTCTTCAAATGCCGTTGCCATGGCAACACAATGCTCACCATGAAACACGGTTTTCTCATAACTTCAGTGAAAATGATCGAAATGGCCCAAAACTTCACAGGTTTGGTAACGATGCAGCCATCAACACATCTAAGCGTATTATGGGGTGTCATCAAATGCCGTTGCCATGGCGACAGATAATTCACCATCAAGTTAGTTCAAAAGTTTGCAGTTCAAATATTCTGCTGCTTTCCCAAGCCTTTTTACTTTCTTTTCTCATCTTAATGCAAATTCATTCACTACTACTTACATCTGATATTTAACTCCTTCAGCCTATTTTCTGCTGCAGAAACCATTCAACTATTACATTATTCAGCTATTTCATTACATCAAGGCTATACATGTTTTTTTAAACCTTTTCTTTTAAATATTAAGCTTTTTCTGCATTTTTGTAGCTAAAAGCAGCTACCATTCAGCTAATACCATATTCAGCTTTTTCAGCTAAATTCAGCCACAAATGTTCACAGTTTACAGCATTCGCACGCATTTTCTGCAGGAAATGCATTTTCTAGTTATTATTATTATTTCAACCATACTTTGGCTCTCCATAACTTCAGCTTACTTTCAGCTACAGAAACCATTCAAATATCAAACTATTCAGCCTGTTTAGGAATCAATTGGAAACCTTCAACTTTTTAAAAATATGTTATACTTTTTAAAATATTCAGCTTTTTAAACTTTTTTTTTTAACATTGAAGTCAATGGGAGATGCCTTTAAATCCTCTTTTCCTACACTTTGCGCCAAATGCTTCTCCTTCCACATAATTTCAGCTAGACACTTCATTCCAACTTTCAAATGATCACAATACCTTCAGCTAAAACACTTGTTATTCAAATTCTTCATATCTTTTAAACTTTTTGAGATATTTAACTTAGTTTGGAGCTTGGTAGAGAGGCCTTTTTCAGATTTTAACATTAGTGTGGATGGAGCAGCTCGTTAAGTCTAGAGTGCTTTGATCTCAAAACAGAGTGCAGCAGAGCTCCCCAAAAAATGTTTTAAACTTGCCATAATTCCCAAACCCTACACTCCTCAGACATATTTTTTCATGAAAAACGTAGGAAAACCTCTCCTAGGTTGGAAAATTAAAAAATATTAAGAAGAAATATTAAACAAAATGCCTCTTGCGGGCATGAAGAGACAAAAAGTCCAGCTAGCTCCCAATTGATTCCCATGTTAAATCTTTCCGGAACTTTCTTCAGAACAGAGAGAAGTACACTTTAGACAAACTGCTCCCATCTCCACATTTTACACACAAAACCAAAAAAAACAACATATATCAGTTCATTGGGGTTCCCTGATGCTCACGGTCTGGTAATTTTTTGATAGGAGCCCATGGTTTTTGAACAGGTGGCAAAATTGTCAGATACAAACCTCAATGCATTCTTAATGGGACTCAGTGCTGCAGTCGTCACCAAGGTAACCTTTCATCTCTGGGTTTACACACAAAGGTGTTTGTAAACATTCATCTCTCTCTCTCTCTCTCTCTCTCTCTCTC